>NC_069506.1:167012427-167312427 GCF_027579735.1 Bombina bombina | reverse complement strand
TCTTAGCGCCTCCCTTATTACCTGTATATTTTCTCTCTTATTTTAGACAACTGTAGGGATATTTGTCTTTTTAAGGGGGTGTTTGGTTATCGATTTGGCCTAGCGCACCTTTCTCTCCCCTTTATTTTACATTATCTATATGACACACATGAACTAAAAAAGACAGATGCGCCACATGGCCCAATATTGTATGTTCAGCGGGGTAGATATATTCTAGTGGTGTCAATATTAACTCACAATCTAGGGAGCACTTCAGTTAGTGCAGCAGGAGCAGTCTGGGATCAATCACAGTCACCCAGCAGACCGACCTCTAGGGCAAAATAGTATGGTTCTGTAGTGGAGATACAAGCAAAAACAAAAGTGCCTATATGGCCTAGTACTGTTTGAACCAGAGGATGGTGTTCTGTGTATTTGAAAATATACTCACAATTTGTATAGCATCTTTATTGATGCTAATCAGGCAGGAAGGGATCAATGCAGTCACCCAACAGACTATGGCAGGTTTTTACAGCAGGCAGAGCCGCAGAGCTCTCAAGAATCAGGTTAGGTCCAAATGATACACAATAGCAAGTGTTTAAATAATAAGTTGGTACTTTACTAGATAAAACCAATAAAAACAAGCGACGCGTTTCTCAGTCTCAGACTGTTTCCTCAGGCTTAATAAAATAGTTTACAAACACTTGCTTTATATACCTAACCAAACTAATTACCACAATTGACACCACTTGTTGTGGGTGTGGTCTATGACATCATTAGTATCCTAGCTGCAGAGATATTTTGACAACAACAATGTCTACATATACCCAATTTGTATGTTCTAAATCACACAATATAAATATACATTGTAACATACAATGCATAAATTCATCACAGATGGTTTATACAATACAAATATATATAAAAACAATTTGCATGTTTTTTTGTGAAGCAGACCAAAAACAATTGTAACTTGTGATGGATGAATTAGTCATAAATCAAAATTCATTATATACAATGTATAAGCTAAACATATATAGATTAAACACTTTAGTTATTTCTACACAGTTCCTTATTTTATTATTTCTAACGGATCATTCTCAAACGGCAGGGTCAGTTCAATTATAATATTTACTTGTTAAAAACATATATTACACTCTTCACTTCACTCACGTCCACCATAGTTTAATAGCAATCTGAATTTTATGAACTAAACTGCCATTATTGTCTACATGGAGTTTGATGGTTAGGAACAAACACGCTAATTTAACACTTTATTATGCCCAATAATTTGTAGCCTACAGTGAGCGTGTGTCGCTCTCTAATATTTATATTAATAATATTTTACACCTTTTCACAGACTCTGTTCCCTACCGATATACAACAGTTATTTATTAATTTGATTGGTTATAATATTGCTGAATGGTGCTTATTATGAGCTTGTTATGGGATCAGTGACTCGATAAATATAGTAGTCGCTTATTATCAAGGATTATACTTCTTTGACCTGTACATCTAGCCCTACATGAACGCACTGACTTTATTATTAATTATTATCTAGCAGACTGTCTTTAACAGTTCCGTCTCTAATGTTATGGATTGTACCTGCTACCCGCGGCTCCGATCTATAACATATATTCTAGTGACGAAATCGGGCACATCACATGATGGGAAACCACCATTTGATTGGCCCAAGGCTCTACTCTCTTTCATTGGCTAGACCCAATGTGCCTATTCTTTCATACGCATGCGCTCTCGCTATGTAATGACCTATAGACGAACGCACACGCATGCGCTGACTGCATTAAGAAACGCCGACATATAATCCCCACATATCATGTCTACTACTATGTTATCACTTTATCTAGTAATACAAAATATATATACACCTTAATTCTATATAACACATTTCGTGTATGATATAATAGCAAATAACAATAATCATCAACATGACAATATTGTGATCATTAATTATAGGTAGAATATTTTTAGCGCTAATGTTGACAATGCTCAGAGCGATTGGTATAACCAACGCCCATAGATGGAACCCAGCCAATAGCTACTCTCACTCATAGGATTACATTATCCTATCACGTAATCACATTCACTTGCGCTTAGCGTGGAGCCGAATAGGTCTCCGGGTACCTATGGTAACGCTACAGACATGCGCACTAGCTTCACATGCACGCCAGTTAGAAAGTCAAACTGGCGGTTTGAATAAAGTAAGTGATCTAGCTTTGAAATTAATGTACAAGCTTGGTTTATCTCGATTCACTCCCTAGTAGGAATATTCCTCATCACAAAAGGGTAATGTTATTGCATCTGTAATTTAGATTAAGATAAATCAATGGCCTTAATACCAATGCCTGTTTGAGTACTATTAACACAAAGTGTATTACTTCTCTACTAGGGATCACAATGGGGCAATGCCGTTTGAGAATGATCCGTTAGAAATAATAAAATAAGGAACTGTGTAGAAATAACTAAAGTGTTTAATCTATATATGTTTAGCTTATACATTGTATATAATGAATTTTGATTTATGACTAATTCATCCATCACAAGTTACAATTGTTTTTGGTCTGCTTCACAAAAAAACATGCAAATTGTTTTTATATATATTTGTATTGTATAAACCATCTGTGATGAATTTATGCATTGTATGTTACAATGTATATTTATATTGTGTGATTTAGAACATACAAATTGGGTATATGTAGACATTGTTGTTGTCAAAATATCTCTGCAGCTAGGATACTAATGATGTCATAGACCACACCCACAACAAGTGGTGTCAATTGTGGTAATTAGTTTGGTTAGGTATATAAAGCAAGTGTTTGTAAACTATTTTATTAAGCCTGAGGAAACAGTCTGAGACTGAGAAACGCGTCGCTTGTTTTTATTGGTTTTATCTAGTAAAGTACCAACTTATTATTTAAACACTTGCTATTGTGTATCATTTGGACCTAACCTGATTCTTGAGAGCTCTGCGGCTCTGCCTGCTGTAAAAACCTGCCATAGTCTGTTGGGTGACTGCATTGATCCCTTCCTGCCTGATTAGCATCAATAAAGATGCTATACAAATTGTGAGTATATTTTCAAATACACAGAACACCATCCTCTGGTTCAAACAGTACTAGGCCATATAGGCACTTTTGTTTTTGCTTGTATCTCCACTACAGAACCATACTATTTTGCCCTAGAGGTCGGTCTGCTGGGTGACTGTGATTGATCCCAGACTGCTCCTGCTGCACTAACTGAAGTGCTCCCTAGATTGTGAGTTAATATTGACACCACTAGAATATATCTACCCCGCTGAACATACAATATTGGGCCATGTGGCGCATCTGTCTTTTTTATGTTTTGTAGATCATCTTCTTGGGATCCCGGCCGGATTCTTTACAGATTGCTGCCTCTATAATATCTGTTCTCCACACAGTGACTTTCTACTAAGTAACCTGAACTGTTACAATTAATATCAAGTGTCGCTCACTTGTTGAATAGAGTGTCACACGATTTGTTGTGGCATTATAAATCTTTATTTATTAATTTTTTTTTTTTTTTTTTTTTTTTTTTTTTTCCTTTATTGTATTTGACATTTGATTATTCTGTTCTGATTGCTAGAAAATTGTATACTAGATTATTATACCTTATAGTATTACTCCTTACCATTGTTACAATTGTAATTTAGGGCGCCCCCTACTCTTATAGACACATGAACTAACTCAAATGCAATGAGATAAGAGGTGGTTCAACAGCTTAAAACTTAGCAAAAGAGGCAGCCTAGGTTTAGCTTTCTACAAAGAATACATAGAGAGCAAAGCAAATTTGATGATAAAATTAAATTGGAAAGTTGTTTAAAATTACATACCCTATCTTAAAGGCACAGTATACTGTAAAATTGTTTTCCCTTAATGTGTTTTCAATTACTTTTTTTTACCAGCTGCAGAGTATAATATGTATAAAAATTAGTTGTTTAAGGTTTATTTGTGCATATTAAATAGCTGATTTTGTGTTTTGAAGCCACAACCTAATAAAATGGGTTTAACTTGTAGGTATAATCAGATCTCATTAGTTTACCACATTGTGTACATATATATGCTTCTTTATCTTATATCTGTCCATAAACCAAAGACCATTACTTGGAGAGAACAATGGAAAAACATAATTTATGTAAGAACATACCTAATAAATTCATTTCTTTCATATTGGCAAGAGTCCATGAGCTAGTGACATATGGGATATACAATCCTACCAGGAGGGGCAAAGTTTCCCAAACCACAAAATGCCTATAAATACACCCCTCACCACACCCACAATTCAGTTTAACGAATAGCCCAGCAGTGGGATGATAAAGAAAGGAGTAGAAAGCATCAAAGGAAATTTGGAAATAATTGTGCTTTATACAAAAAATCATAACCACCATAAAAAGGGTGGGCCTCATGGACTCTTGCCAATATGAAAGAAATGAATTTATCAGGTAAGTTCTTACATAAATTATGTTTTCTTTCATGTAATTGGCAAGAGTCCATGAGCTAGTGACATATGGGATATCAATACCCAAGATGTGGAGTCTTCCACTCAAGAGTCACTAGAGAGGGAGGGAATAAAAATAAAAACAGCCATATTTCGCTGAAAAATTAATCCACAACCCAAAAAAATAAGTTTATTTTCATTTTTGAAAGAAAAAAAAACTTAAATCAAAAGCAGAAGAATCAAACTGAAACAGCTGCCTGAAGAACTTTTCTACCAAAAACTGCTTCCGAAGAAGCAAATACATCAAAATGGTAGAATTTAGTAAATGTATGCAAAGAGGACCGAGTCGCCGCTTTGCAAATCTGATCAACTGAAGCTCCATTCTTAAAGGCCCACGAAGTGAAAACGAATCTAGTAGAATGAGCTGTAATTCTTTGAAGCGGGGCCTGACCAGACTCCAAATAAGCTTGATGAATCAAAAGTTTCAACCAAGAAGCCAAGTAATTAGCAGAAGCCTTCTGACCTTTCCTAGGACCAGAAAATAAAACAAATAGACTGGAAGTCTTCCTGAAATCTTTTGTAGCTTCCACATAATATTTCAAAGCTTTTACCACATCCAAAGAATGTAAGGATCTCTCCAAAGAATTCTTAGGATTAGGACACAAGGAAGGGACAACAATTTCTCTATTAATGTTGTTAGAATTCACAACCTTAGGTAAAAATTGAAAAGAAGTCAGAAAAACTGCCTTATCCTGATGAAAAATCAGAAAAGGAGACTCACAAGAATAAGCAGATAGCTCAGAAACTCTTCTAGCAGAAGAGATTGCCAAAAGGAACAACACTTTCCAAGAAAGTAGTTTAATGTCCAAAGAATGCATAGGCTCAAATGGAGGAGCCTGTAAAGCCTTTAGAACCAAATTAAGACTCCAAGGAGGAGAAATTGATTTAATGACAGGCTTAATATAAACTAAAGCCTGTACAAAACAATAAATATCAGGAACTATAGCAATCTTTCTGTGAAATAAAAACAGAAAGAGCGGAGATTTGTCCTTTCAAGGAACTTGCAAACAAACCGTTATCCAAACCATCCTGAAGGAACTGTAAAATTCTAGGAATTCTAAAAGAATGCCAGGAGAATTTATGAGAAGAACCCCATGAAATGTAAGTCTTCCAAACTCTATAATAAATCTTTCTAGAGACAGATTTACGAGCTTGCAACATAGTATTAATCACTGAGTCAGAGAAACCTCTATGACTTAGAACTAAGCGTTCAATTTCCATACCTTCAAATTTAATGATTTGAGATCCTGATGGAAAAATGGACCTTGAGATAGTAGGTCCGGTCTTAACGGAAGTGGCCAAGGCGGGCAACTGGATATCTGAACCAGATCTGCATACCAAAACCTGTGTGGTCATGCTGGAGCCACCAGCAACACAAAAGACTGTTCCATGATGATTTTGGAGATCACTCTTGGAAGGAGAACTAGAGGCGGGAAGATGTAAGCAGGATGATAACACCAAGGAAGTGTCAGTGCATCCACTGCTTCCGCCTGAACATCCCTGGACAGGTATCTGGGAAGTTTCTTGTTTAGATGAGAAGCCATGAGATCTATCTCTGGAAGACCCCACATCTGAACAATCTGAGAAAACACATCTGGATGGAGAGACCACTCCCCTGGATGTAAAGTCTGGCGGCTGAGATAATCCGCTTCCCAATTGTCTACACCTGGGATATGCACCGCAGAGATTAGACAGGAGCTGGATTCCGCCAAGTATTCAAGATACTTCTTTCATAGCTTGGAGACTGTAAGTCCCACCCTGATGATTGACATATGCCACTGTTGTGATATTGTCTGTCTGAAAACAATGAACGGTTCTCTCTTTAACAGAGGCCAAAACTGAAGAGCTCTGAGAATTGCACGGAGATCAAAAATATTTATTGGTAATCTCGCCTCTTGAGATTTCCAAACCCCTTGTGCTGTCAGAGATCCCCAAACAGCTCCCCAACCTGAGAGACTCGCATCTGTTGTGATCACAGTCCAGGTTGGCCGAACAAAAGAAGCCCCTTGAACTAAACGATGGTCTCTTGTCTGTTAGAGACACTGAATCTCTCTGGAAGTTTAAAAAGGTGACCCTTGTCTGAGGAATCAAGAAACTCTTTGGTAAATTGATCCTCCAACCATGTTTCCGAAGAAACAACACTAGTTGATTCGTGTGAGATTCTGCAGAACGTAAAGACTGAGCTAGTACCAAGATATCGTCCAAATAAGGAAACACCGCAATACCCTGTTCTCTGATTACAGAGAGTAGGGCACCCATGACCTTTGAAAAGATTCTTGGAGCTGTTGCTAGGCTAAATGGAAGAGCAACAAATTGGTAAAAAGAATCTCAGAAACTGATAATGTTCTGGATGAATCGGAATATGAAGGTATGCATCCTGCAAGTCTATTGTGGACATATAATGTCCTTGCTGAACAAAAGGCAGAATAGTCCTTATAGTCAGTATCTTGAAAGTCGGTACTCTTACATAACAATTCAAAATTTTCAGATCCAGAACTGGTCTGAATAAATTTTCCTTCTTTGGGACAATGAATAGATTTGAATAAAACCCCAAACCATGTTCCAGAAGAGGAACTGGCATGATTACCCCTGAAGACTCCAGGTCTGAAACACACTTCATGAAAGCCTGAGCTTTTACTGGATTTACTGGGATACGTGAGAGAAAAAAAGTCTTACTCTGAATCCTATTCGATACCCTTGAGAGACAATGCTCTGAATCCATTGATTTTTAACAGATTTTATCCAAATAACCTTGAAAAACCTTAATCTGCCCACTACCAGCTGAGCTGGAATGAGGGCCGCACCTTCATGCGGACTTAGGGGCTGACTCTGGTTTCCTAAAAGGCTTGGATTTATTCCAATTTGAGGAAGGCTTCCAATTGGAGGCAGATTCCTTGGGGGAAGGATTGAATTTTTGTTCCTTATTCTGACGAAAGGAACGAAAACAGTTAGAAGCCTTAGATTTACCCTTAGGTTTTTTATCCTGAGGCAGAAAAACTCCCTTTCCCCCAGTGACAGTTGAAATAATAGAATCCATCTGGGACCCAAATAAATTATTACCTTGGAAAGAAAGAGATAGTAATCTAGAATTAGATGTCATATCAGCATTCAAGGATTTAAGCCACAAAGCTCTTCTAGCGAAAATAGCTAAAGACATGGATCTAACATCAATTTTGATAATATCAAAAATAGCATCATAAATAAAATGATTAGCATATTGCAGAAGCAAAAAATGCTAGATAAGTCAGAATCCAATTCCTGTTGCGCTAAATTCTCCAACCAGAAAGTTGATGCAGCCGCAACATCAGCCAAAGAAATTGCAGGTCTAAGAAGATGACCTGAATATAAATAGGCCTTCCTTAGATAAGATTCAAGCTTCCTATCTAAAGGATCCTTAAAGGAAGTACTATCTTCCATAGGAATAGTGGTACGTTTAGAAAGAGTAGAAATAGCCCCATCAACTTTGGGGATCTTTTCCCAAAACTCTATAGATTTTGCTGGTAAAGGATACAATTTTTAAAACTTGAAGAAGGAATAAAAGAAGTACCTGGCTTATTCCATTCCTTTAGAAATCATATGAGAAATAGCCTCAGGAATAGGAAAAACCCCTGGAAAAACAACAGGAGGTTTAAAACAGCTTTAAACGTTTATTAGACTGAACTTCAAGAGGACTGGTTACCTCAATATCCAAAGTAATTAACACTTCTTTTAATAAAGAACGCAAATACTCAATTTTAAATAAATAAGTAGATTTGTTAGTGTCAATGTCTGAGGAAGGATATTCTGAATCGGATAGATCCTCATCAGAAAAGGATAAATTATGTTGTTGGTCATTTGAAATTTCATCAACTAAATGAGAAGTTTTAAAAGACCTTTTACGTTTATTTGAAGGTGGAAATGCAGACAAAGCCTTCAGAATAGAATCAGAAACAAAATTCTTTAAAATTTACAGGTTCTATCATGCACATTAGAAGTTGAAGGAACTGCAACTGGCAATGTACTATTATTTAATGGATACACTATCTGCATGTAAAAGTTTATCATGATAACTATTACAAATGACATTCGGCGAGATAATTTCTACAATTTTACAACAAATGCACTTAGCTTTGGTTGAACCGATGTCAGGCAGCAATGTTCCAGTAGAAGCTTCTGAGGCAGGATCATGTTGAGACATCTTGCAAAATGTAAGATAAAAAACAACATATAAAGCAAAATTATCTATTTCCTTATATGACAGTTTCAGGAATGGGAAAAAATGCAAATAGCATAGCCCTCTGATAGAAAAAAGCAAGAGGCAAACATCAATGGAGTATTGAAATAATAAAAAGATTTGGCGCCAAGTATGATGCACAACGTAACTAAACTTTTTTGGCACCAAAAAAATAACCGGAAATGACACACTCGCGTCTCTAATGACGCAACAGTGTGAAAGGTCTCGGCATCAAGTATGACGCCTGAAGCGACGAACTTGCGTGATAGATGTACTTTTCCGCGCCCAAAAAAAATTTTGCGACAAAAATGACGCAATAAAGTTTAGCATTTGTCGCACCCGCGGGCCTAATACTGCCCGCAATTTGTAAGAAGTAGTCAATTGAAAAAAAGACTAAACCCCAGGTAAGAAATAAATTTCATATTTAAAAGATGTTTATATTGCCCAAATATGAAACTGACAGTCTGCAGAAGGAAATATATTTGCCATGAGTCAGGTTCATGTAAGTACAATACATATGTTTAGAACTTTATATAAATGCATAAAGTGCCAAACCATAGCTGAGGTGTCTTAAGAAATAAAAACATACTTACCAAAAGACACCCATCCACATATAGCAGATAGCCAAACCAGTACTAAAACAGTTATTAGTAGAGGTAATGGTAAATTGAGAGCATATCGTCGATCTGAAAAGGGAGGTAGGAGATGAATCTCTACGACCGATAACACAGAACCTATGAAATAGACCCCCATTAGGGAAATCATCGTATTCAATAAGTGATACTCCCTTCACATCCCTCTGACATTCGCTGTACTCTGAGAGGAATCTGGCTTCAACAATGCTGAGAAGCGCATATCAACGTAGAAATCTTAGCACAAACTTACTTCACCACCTCCATAGGAGGCAAAGTTTGTAAAACTGAATTGAGGGTGTGGTGAGGGGTGTATTTATAGGCATTTTGAGGTTTGGGAAACTTTGCCCCTCCTGGTAGGATTGTATATCCCATATGTCACTAGCTCATGGACTCTTGCCAATTACATGAAAGAAATTAACATTTTAGTACCTTATCGTCTATACCCAATGGGAGTGTAATTTCTTCTGGTGGTTGTGTTTATACAGCTTATCCATAGCTTGAGCCTAAGGACAGACATTTTCTGAATAGGTGGGGATACCACAGGCTAAATCAACTATTTCAAATGCCAATATAAGGGTAAAGGAAATACTTGTAAACAATGTAATACACTGCAGCAGGTAAAGTGGATCTTTGGGAACAAATTAAAGGGAAGAACGTTTTGAGTAAACTGTCCCTTTAATTATTAAAGTTCAATTTTGACTAGACTGTACCTTTAACTTAAAAATGCTTATAGTGCAGGTACTATGAGATGTGTTGAGTAACATTCCCACTGAATGAAATTTGCCCACATAAAATCTAATAATAAAGGATCAGTATTTAATGGTTTAATTTCCCTTTTATTAGACAATTAAGTTCACTGAAGTAACCATAAGTATACACAACAACATATGACCAGGGAATCCCTGCACCGGATCTTGAAACTTATAGACTGATAACTAAACCCAACACAGACCCTAGCATAAAAAAAATCTCTTTGCTCACTGGATTTACAAGTATATATATATATATATATATATATATATATATATATATATATATATATATATATATATATATATATATAAATATATATAATCAGAAATTAACATGTGCATAATAGTAACATAGTATGCATGTCTCAGACTGTGAGAATGACATCTAGTTTATAGATGTTACTAAGTACCCACCTTATCTTTGTGAAACATGTTGAGTAGTATCTTAAAATGTCAAGGTTACTCTGAAGTATTGTTTCCAACATTCTATACAAGCTGTACAGTCCAAGCAAGAAAAACTCATGATTAACGGGATGGTAAATCCTAGTGTTTATGAAACACTAGGATTTAGCATTGGAACAAATAAATGGGACATTCATTCATGAAGTATAAAATACTTCATGCTGAAAGTTCCTTTATTTGTTTGAAGTATTCACCACGCTGTGTGCCTCTTAGCCAATACCCATGCGGTCTATCCGGCTTGGCGCCAGTTGGAGCGCATGGCTATTGGCTAAGAGGTGAAAACGTTACCTCTCACAAAATAGCTTTCTGCCGGTGGGCTGCCTGAGCAGCCCAGTGCAGCGAACGCTTCAAACAAATAAAGGAACTTTCAGCATGAAGTATTTTATACTTCATGATGAAAGTCCCCTTTATTTGTTCCGATGGTAAATCCTAGCGTTTCACAAATATTAGGATTTACCATCCCTTTTACTAACTGAAATATTGACATGTATGCTTTTATCTTATGATTTGATGTTCATACTATATTTTTTCAAACTATATTTTAAAACAAATTTAAGCATGAAGTATTTTAAATGCTGCGGAGTCCGTTGGCGCTCTACAAATAACCGGTAATAATAATAATAATAATAATAATAATAATAATAATAATAATACATGTATATAAGCACTATTAAAAAGGGACACAAAATCCACATTTTTTTTTTATTTCATGATTCAGATAGAGCAGGTAATTTTAAACAACGTTCTAATTTACTCGTATTATAAAATTATTTTGTTCTCTTGTTATCTTTATTTGAAAAAACAGGAATGTAAGTATAGGAGCCGGTCCATTTTTGGTTCAGAACCTGGATAGTGCTTGCTGATTGGTGGCTAAATGTAGCCACCAATAAGCACAAACAAAAAACTATGGTTTATTTCATGGGTGACATTTTGGAGTACAAAACTCTTTCTTTAGTCTGAGGAAGGGGTTTTGTACATTGTTTGTTAGAGTGCAGATGAACCCTCTTATGATATAGAATAGACAGACATTTTATGAAACTTTTAAAAATAAATGTTACTTTAAAAAAAATGTTTACACTTTTTTCCCCTTCAAAAAGGAACAGTAAACACCTTGTGATTATGAGACATTTCTGTTGTCTTGATATAGAAAAATATATCAGCCAAGTCTAAAAACATTTTTAAAACAAAATAACTTCCTTTTACTGCAATAGTTTGTTAATAGCCAAACTCCACTCACCATTTGCCATGTTTGAAAAAGCTTTAGTCTGCAGACTATAAGGATGGTCACAGTCAGTTAGTTCAATGAATTGTTAAATCACATGAACAAGGGGAAAAAATTAATAATAAAAGTATATTGGATAGTTGTTTTGCTACACACAACTAAACATTTTACATTAAAATATCTAGGTGTTTACTGTTCCCTAAACTCTAAACTGAGATTGGGAATTTGTGCTTTCTACTGATGTACTTATCTTGCATCATAAGTAACTCTTCATTTGTGCATAAGCACCTACATATTTGCACCAATGAGTATGAACAAAACATAATATATGTAAGTTTGAAGGGAACAAAAAAAATAATATATATGTTTTTTAAACAAGATTTATATTTGAAAGTTTCTTAAAATCGGATACACAATTATGTGCCATTAATTCAATCCCATTTCTTGCATAAGCAGTTTTTTATAGAGAGCACTAATATCTTATTCATTAAAGCTAAAACTATTCTATACCAGAAACTAACTTAAAAAGGAACATTAAACACTTTGAAATGGTAACATAAAATGAAAAATCGCATATCTAAAAAGAAGTCTGCAATATACTTTCATGATTTATTTTGTCCCCTTTTCCTGTAATTCCATTTTGAAATTGTGAGCTTTTCAGTTCCTGTTAGAAATGGAAGTTCAGAACACAGCAGAGAAGGTAACATAAGTTACAACATGGCAGCTCCTATTTTTTTTTTTTTTAGACACAAACTTTACACTTATTGTGTCACTATTTAATCAGCTAATGAAATTTAAATTTAAAAAAAAAAAATACATCTGCATGTTATTCACAGACTAATCTTTTCTTTAAATGTATCATTCTCTCTCACATTTATTTAGTGTTAAATGTCCCTTTAAATGTGCCTCTAAGCCCAGTTGTGCAGTCACTGCCTGTGTAGTAAGTTTTAATTTATAAGTGACCTTAGTTTTAGATATACATTTGACTGCTTATCCCCAATTTTATCTATCTTGTTCTGAAAAAATTTTTAGTAAAACATTTTAAAAAATAAATAGATAATCTTATAAAAAAAATTGTGGCAAGAACACATTAAATAGCTTTAATTTATACCAATATGTTTCTTAAAGGGACAGTCTACACCAGAATTTTTATTGTTTAAAAAGATAGATAATCCCTTTATTACCCATTCCCTAGTTTTGTACAACCAACACAGTTCTATAAATACACTTTTTACCTCTGTGATTACCTTGTATCTAAGCCTCTGCAAACTGCCCCCTTATTTCAGTTTTTTGACAGACATCCATTTTAGTCACTAAGAGCTGGTTCACCTGAACTCCACGTGCATGAGCACAGTTATCTATATGAAACACATGAACTAACACCCTCTAGTGGTGAAAATTGTCAAAATGCTCGAGAGAAGAGGCGGCCTTCAAGGGCTTAGAAATTAGCATATGAACCTCCTAGGTTTAGCTTTCAACTAAGAATACCAAGAGAACAAAGCAAAATTGGTGATGAAAGTAAATTGGAAAATTGTTTAAAATTACATTCTCTATCTGAATCATGAAAGTTTATTTTGGACTAGACTGTCCCTTTAATATAGACATCTTCTACACATACATTATTATTATTCTTTATTTATAAAGCACCAACAGATTCAGCAGCACTGTCCATGGGTAACAAAGATAAAAGGATAGTACATTATGAGGCACCAGACAAAATATAACAAACAAATACAGGGGGAATTGGGAGTCCTGTTCCTGTGGGAACTTACAATCTAAATGGGTAGGAGGGTGAGAAACACAAGGTGGGGATTGCAAACGTAGGAATGATGTTAGTGTGGAGTTAGATGAGGGCAAATATTAGGCAATTAGATAGTCTTCTGTAATATTTTATGTGAACTATACAATATTTGTAATGATTTCTTCTGTTTTGTTCTCCTCATTTTTCTCTACCAGCCTAGAGTAACTCCTGAAGGAGAGTACATCCCACTGGATCACACAGACATCAATGTTGGATTTGACAGTGGCACGGACAGAATTTTTCTTGTATCTCCAATAACCATTGTTCATGAGATTGATGAAGAGAGTCCTTTATATGAGTTTGGAAAAGCAGATTTAGAAGCAGCAAACTTTGAGTTAGTAGTCATTCTTGAAGGCATGGTGGAAGCCACAGCAATGACAACACAATGCCGTAGTTCTTATCTTCCCCACGAGATTTTTTGGGGCAGCAGATTTGAGCCAGTTCTCTATGAGAAACGTAATCATTATGAAGTGGATTACTATCACTTCCATCGTACCTATGATGTACCCAATACACCCACATGTAGCGCTAAAGAGCTTTCAGAAAGGAAATACTCGCCAGTGCCGCGCAGCTCTTTCTGCTATGAAAATGAAGTAGCGCGTAATTGCATCTGTGATGAAGAGACACCTATTCTTTTGGACACTAAATTGCACATTCTAGAGGCTTCACATGAGCTAGACATGCTTAGAGTGGCTGATCCCCTGGAAGAGATATTATTAACATGAATTGACAGTTAAGTCTTTAATTATTCTAACTTGACCAAGGTGAGATGAACCAAAATTTGCAGACCCTTCTGCATATGGTAAAAAAAACGTCCCTGGCAACGGCAAGGACGAAAGAGGTCATGATACTTGGAAGAGGTTTTCAAGAAAAACAATACATTCATGTAAAAGGGGAATGCCTTGTTCTTCACAGCACTGAGTAAAAGATGTAAACAAAGCTTCTCCAGGCAACTATTTTAAACATCTAGCTGTGTGAAAAGGAACAATGAGCATGGAATAAAAGTCATTTTCTCTATGACACTAGATTGCTTTATATTATGTTTCATGTATTGAGCACATGCTGCTTATTTACCTATTTGGTGAAAAATTTACCAAGAGTTTATTGTTCATAAAGTATGTCTAGTACATAGCCAACGTTGAACATAGGAGTTAACATATTTACTCTATGGCCAAAACATTAACATACATGGTCACTCCATGCAAACAACCCTTAGTATGGCTAGTTAGGAAGAAATGTATATTACTTCTGTGAAGTGTAGACTTATTTTCCAAAGGCACTGAAAGTGGAATACTTTCTGGGAAATTATTGTTATACAGATTAAAAAAAAAAATACAGAACAGTTAGTTACAAACTTAATACTACATGGTGATATCATCTTTCACATCAATATCTGCAGCTGTAATAGTTCAGTATTAGCCATTTAACTTATTTTGGGGTACAAACAAATGATACTTTTCATTACATATTGTTCAAATAACAAGATCATTGATTAAATATATTTAGAGGGAACAAATACAAGGGAGACAAATATATTAGAAAATCCAAAACAAGAAGAATCATTTTTTGGGGTGTTATACCCAAGTAAAGTCCCATCATGCAGTCTTAAAGGGACATTAAACACTAAATGAATGCTATATACAATAATGCATTCAAATAAAAGATTAGCCTAAGAATAACATATAAATGTATTTTTTAAAGTTTCATTAGATGTTTAAATATTGTCAAAATATGCGTAAAATTTTAGTGTCTATAAATCAATGGGAGCTGCCATGTTGTAACTTTGGTTACCTTCTCTGCTGTGGCCAATTAGGTACAGTTATAAATAAGTCACTAGAGTGTGCAGCCAATGACTGTGTGGAATATAACAAACTGAAAAGCTCACAATTTCAGAATGGAATTACAGGAAAATAGGACAAAATAAATTATGAAAGTATATTGCAGACTTCTTTTTATATATGCAATTTATATTAGCATCTCAAAGTGTTTAATGTCCCTTTAAAGGGCACTTATTTATAAAATGCTACTGCACTGCTCTATGGAGAGATTGTGGTGTGAAATCATTTAAACTTTTAAACTGATGTGCTGTAAGTCACAAAGGACAACATTAATTATTTCAATTTAAACAAAGTCACATATGAAGTTATATCTTATGCACAAGCACACAAACGTTTCATATTTCTTTCTGCGTTTATGTGAGTCATTGGTTAGTCACAATTTTCTTCTGTTCATTTCTCACTCAGGGAGGGTCTGATTCTCTACAGCTCTCTGGTATGGAGAGATTTTATAAGATGCCTTAGTCAGTATTACGAGGCCCTTCAGGGATCGTTTTAAAGCCATTTTTTACATTGGGAATGTGTATCTCATTAAGGGGAGTTCAGTTTTCACTGATATTCTTTATTTGAAGGAGATACACTTACTTTACAATATAGTGCTCAATAATATAAGTAGATGATTTCTCTCGATGCAGGGAAGTTTTTGAGAATCTGGTCCTCAGTCTTACAGGTATTCTGATAAAGACAATGGCCAAATGAAATCTATTTTCCCTTCATTTCCCACTCCTGTGTAACTCCATATTTGTTTAAGCTATATTAAAAAAAAAATAATAATAATAATAATAATAATAATAAAAACAACAGTAGCTATTGAGACTATACAATAACTGATGTCATGATCCAGTGGTGCATTTAGTTTTTGTGACATAAAATCCTCTAACGCCTGAAACACTTACAATTCTAGCTCATATATTTGTCACGCCTGGAACCTAGGAATTGATAGGAGTGATACTTCTCTACTGAGCAACCAGGGGTCATTGATTTATATTGAAATTGATAAAATATTTAGGAGTACAGAAGAATGGGAAGGCATTAGACCTAGCTGGCCTAAACCAATACGTTCCCATCTTTTAATTACTTGACAGCCAATAGGATCATACTCTAGGATTTTATTTTGCACTAATAACTACAAGTAAAGAAAGAATTAAATAAAAAAAATACGAGTTGGGGTAGTTTACAACTCTTCTTGATGTTATATGCTGAAATTAGTTTTTTTTAAGTTGTCTCCTGTACAATGTGATTGTCACAGGCTGGTGGAAAAACTCAGGTCTTTTAAGGCACCATATGAAACGCCCTTATAAATTAATAATTGCTGTGGAATTAAAGGATAAGTTCTATTCCTGTTCATGCACAGGGAGGGGGACAAGAAAGTCAAATTTGAAATGCAAATTAGAGTATTTCAGATTTGAAAAGAAGCAAATTTGTAAAAATACATCTTGCACTGTTATTACTGTTAGCTATGATCACGCAAATTATGAATATAAGCTAGTAGATCAGGTTCACAGGTGCCTAGATCACCCAGGCTGCAAAATCAGGCTCAGATCAAGCTGTTGCAGGTTCAGAGGAAGAGAGGAATGAATTAGTTTGGATAAATGTATTTTACTATTCAATGGCTAAAAACAAAAATAAGAGAAGACTTTCCAAATAATGGGAGATATAGTGTCTCCTATAAACATACAATCTCCCATTTCAGAATACATTTATGCAACATGAAAGAATTAGTAACAAAGATGCACATATTCTTCAATTGGACTGCAAAAAATAAGAAAACAATAAAAGTTCCAAAAGCTACTAATGATGTTTTGTCAAATAAAATGTATTTTCTGTTTAGTTAAAGTTGGAGTTTTCTTCCAAAACATTGTTCAAATTGAAGACCCTATAAAAAAGGTGCAAGTTTTACAGGACTGATGAAAATAAAGTATATATTTTGGATTTTGAATGTCCATGTGCTTATTTTAAAGACTGAAATGGAAAACACATAGATGTTACTAGAATGTATAATATAAAGTCAGGATAATGTATTCAGCTATGTCTCTGGAGTGCGGGATGTAGTGATTTGAACTCAGATTGTTATTGAATGGAAATATTTTAAAGATTGCTGGTTCTAATAACGAATGTATGATGGTACAAAAGCAGTACTTTTTTTTTTTTGTAAATAATTGTGATTACCTAACCAAATAGCAATAAAGCCCCATCACTTGTGTTTAAGGGGCCAAATTATCAAATGGCGGGCACACATGATTCGCTGTAGCTGTCGGAATTTAACATTACACAAACATTTCTGGTGGAATGCTTGTGCAATGCCACCCCCTGCACATTTGCGGCCAATCTGTCGCTAGCAGGGGGTTTCAATCATACTGATCGCATTTGATCAGGATGATTGCAGCCCGCCCCTAAGAAGTGACAGATGAGTAAAAGGGACAGTCAAGCCCAAAAAAAACAAAACAAAAAAAAACTTTCATGTTTTAATTAGGGCATGTAATTTTAAACAACTTTCCAATTTACTTTTATCACCAATTTTGTTTTGTTCTCTTGGTATTCTTAGTTGAAAGCTAAACCTAGGAAGGCTCATATGATAATTTCTAAGCCCTTGAAGGCCGCCTCTAATCACATGCTTTTGTATTTGCTTTTCACAACAGGGGAGAGCTAGTTCAGGTAAGCCATATAGATAACATTGAGATCACGCCCGTGGATTGTGGCAGACACTGTACTAATTGGTTAAAATGCAAATCAATAGATAAATAGATAAATCAAATGTCAAGATACAAAGTAATCACAGAGCTAAAAAGTATATTAATATAACCATGGTAACTGTGCAAAACTGGGGAATGGGTAATAAAGGAATTATCTATCTTTTAAAACAAACATACATTCTGGTGTTGACTGTCCCTTTAACTCTTTCAGTGCTAAAGATGGCTCTGAGCCATCTCAGAGTTTCCCACTCAGGTGCTAACGACGGCTCAGAGCCATCGCTAGCACTCTCCCACCTTGAGGGAGATCTGGGGGCTCCCACCCGCTCCTACCCTGGTGATCGGGCCTGTATACCGTGACGTCACGTGCAATGATGTCACCGCGCAACTTTATTTAAAAATAAGAATGTTAACTATAGGAAAAGGGGGCATGCTGCTTAGAAGCCTGTATCTCAGGCATCTATTAGGGAGTGTGCAGGCGCAATCATGTTATTTTCCTATTCAGTTTAAAAAGGGACACTGAACCCAAATTTTTTCTTTTGTGATCCAGATAGAGCATGCAATTTTAAGCAACTTTTCTCCTATTATCACATTTTCTTTATTTTCTTGGTGTCTTTATTAGAAAAGCAAGCATGTAAGTTTAGATGCCAGCCCATTTTTGGTGAACAACCTGGGTTGTTCTTGCTCGATTGGTGGATAAATTCATCCACCAATAAAAAAGTGCTGTCCAGAGTTCTGAACCAAAAAAAGCTTAGATGCCTTTTTCAAATAAAAATAGCAAGGGACTGAAGAAAAAGTGATAATAGGAGTAAATTATAAAGTTGCTTAAAATTGCATGCTCTATCTGAATCACAAAAGAAAACATTTTGGTTCAGTGTCCCTTTAAGTAAGTTCTGTGAAATCTCATGAGATCACAGCAAAGGAAAAGCATTACCTCAGCACTGCTGATGGGCTATTTTTTTTTTTTGCAACTTGCAGCTGGACAGCATTAGAAGTATAACTGTTTACACAGCACTTATTCTGGTGAGCTGAAGACATTTTGAAGTAAAATATCGTCCTTTTTTAAATAGAGATGCTCAAGTGATATTTTCTTCTCAGTAGCTTTTTACAGTTATGTTGCATCACTTTCAACTGATTTAGCATATGAGTATTATATCCCTTTAAGGAGAATTCTTATAGTGCACGTCTATGAGAATCAGCATTTGAATGTTTAAATTTTGCTTTTATCCTTAAATAAAATGTTACATTCAAAACAGGCAAATATAACATTCTAAGCATTAATTAGTAGAAATTATTGTCAAATGACAAAAAAAAAAAAAGTTGTTGTGTACTAAAATAGCTTCTTAGATCAGTGTTTCTCAACTGCCGTCCCAAGTAGCCCCAACAGGCCAAGTTTTCATTATAGCTGAACCAGTGCACAAGTTAAATAATCAGCTGATCAGTAACCATGGTTACTAACTTGCTTTCACCTATCAGCTGATTATTTCACCTGTGCACTGTTTTAGCTATAATGAAATCCTGGCCTGTTAGGGGTACTTGAGGACCGCGGTTGAGAAACAATGTCAGATGAATACACCATGTACTGACTAGTAAGTTAAGATGACCTGAATATTTTCATTTCATGTTATTAATAAAATGATCTGGGTTGTGAGGGTATGCAATATAATTGCACTGGGTCATGGGAAGAAAAGTTTTATGAACATGGTAATTAAATGAAACAAACTTTATAGAGAAATAATTGTATTAACGGTAATCAGTAGACAGATGTGTAAGGGCCTAGTGAGACCTAAAAACAGCCACCTCCAGATTTTGCATATGAAAGACACCACTACATGCACTCCAAGCTGATCACATATTGTGAGCCAATGACAAGGGAATATGTGTTTAGCCACTAATCACCAGACAGCTCCTTGTAGTACATTGCTACTAATGAGCCTACCTAGATATGCGTTTAGGATACCAAGAGAACAAACGTAAATTTTATTTTAAATGATTCGCACGTAGTCCGTAAAAAAGGCTGCAACACCCTGAATACTTTAAAGACTGAGGTAAAATATGTTTAAACCTACAAGGTGACAACAAATAAAGCAAAATTTGTCTTTCAGCTGAAGGAGGAAACTGTGGTTCAACCACAGTCTCTTGCAGTTACAGAAAATGTCTTGTTATTGCTAATACAGCACATTAAGTGAAACTAACAGTTCACGTAAATAAAAAAGTAAAACACATTCAAAATAAGATGGAAATAATCATATCAGTTTGAATATTTGTTTTATATTAATTGCCTATTTTAAAATATATAGTTAAACATTATAACATTTTGAACATTACAAACTAGTTGGTGGAATTATTAAATGCAATAGACAGGATATCATGTTGACATTGAACACTCACTTAGGATTCCTTACCAATCATACGTCAGAAAGAGAAATCCCCTATGGATTTGTAAACTCACGTGATTGTTAATATCAAATTAAATCGGATTAGTATGCCCTGCCATATTTATAACCTGCATGATTACAAAAGGGTAGCCTAGCAGATAAAAAGGAATTATCTACAACGTACAGTTTATCCTGGACAAAAGTATGATGCAGTAATTCATATTGTGTAACAGACCCTGTCTGGGGAAGGGGAGGAAGTTATAGGATGTTACTGAAGAGAATGCGCTGAACAAGTTTAATAAAGGTTACACAGTAATACTTTTATATTCAATACATTTTTCTTTTTGGTGAATTGTATTTTTATACTTTGAAGACAACAAATATATTCATGTAGTATCCACATCTCATCTTATACATTAAAACATCATGGGGGAGTCAGATGCATTTTTTGCAAGGGAAAATCAGCATTAACAGTAATGCACACACAGATCTGTAGTACATAAAAGGTTAATTACTTCTAGGATGCTGGGAAATCTGACATTGTCCTGTTACCAATTAATTTACCCTCACGTCAATATATTGCTGTGTCTGTCACATTAAAAATAAAGTTGTTTATAAAAGGCACATTTCAACTCAAAGCATTGTCTCTATGCACTTTATAGGACAGATAAAAAAAAATCAACATACCTCTATTTTTAAAATTTATTTTTGGGTAGTGAAAACAGTCTGTGAGCTTCTCCTAACTCACTCAACCTCCACAGTTGTACGGCACTGCAGGTGTTGTGTCGTTCATTAGAGTTGTGGTGGGAAGGAACGCCCAGATACTGACTGTTGAAGGCTCATGAAACCTAATTGTTTCTTTGTTTTATGATTCAGATAGAGCATAACATTTATTTTTAAAATGGTTTCAATTTACTTCTATTACTAAATTTACTTTGTTATCATGTTATATTTTGTTGTAAAGCAAGTAGCTGGGTTCAAAATTGTATAGGTGTCTGAGGCACTATGTGGTAACAGTTTTTTTTTTTAAAATTGTTATACATTTGCAAGGGAACTAGAAGGCAGCAGTTTTTCCTGTCATGTAGTGCTCCAGACGTGCACATTACCTACCTAGGTATGCTCTTCAACTAAGAGTACCATGAGAATGGAGCAAATTTGATAATAAAAGTAAACTTGAAAATGTGTTTTTCTTTTAAATTGTATGCTCTATCTGTCATGAAAGAGAAAATGTGCGTTTCTTGTCAATTACAGTACATACGACTTTCTGAATTGACATTACAAAGCTCTATATTTTTCCCACATTTTACAAGTTCTTAAACGGACATTAAATACTTTGAGATTGTAATATATAGTATTTAAAGGGACAACATTTAAATGCACATAGATGAATGATATATTTCAATAGAAACATATTTGTAATATACATGTATTGGCAAAAATGCTTCCAGTGAAAGTTATCACTGTTTTTAGTGTTAACATTTTTCTCTGCACGAGCATGTAACGTATACCTAGATATTCTCAGTGCACCAGCATTTTAAATACTTCAGCTGCTCAGAGCGCCAGTGGGGCTTGTATCAGCAATTAATAATCTGAGTCATTACTAGATACTACAAGCACCTTAGGCTCTCTGAGCAAGTGCTGTGTTTAAAATGCTGGTGCACGGTGCATACTAAAATACACTTTTGAAACTACTACAGCTTTTATTAGAAGCATTTTTAAGAATACATGTACAGTATATTAAAATATGCTTCTATTAAAAACTGAAATGCATCCATGTGGTAATTTCCCCATTCACACAATTTTTTTGCCTCTGCCTGGGGGGTTTAAAGAAGGCACCCTGCTGATCCTCTGGCATCCACCCCAAGTGAACCCCCCTTGAATACCCTAGGCCGAGGCAATAAAGATAGTGAATACTAGTAAATTACAGTGCATCGTATACAGTATATGTTTGATGCAGTGACTTGATGCACTCTGAGAAGATTTATTATGCTACATTACGCTTTACCCACAGGCGCTTGGGTAATGTCAGGTTTACCCGGGTAATGATAGGATTAAGCAATTTCTTACTTTACCCGCATGAGCCTGTGGTTGGCTGATGGCTGGCACATGATAAGGGGGGATGGCAAATTGAAGTTAAAGTGAATGTAAAGTTTGAGGAATGAGTGCCCGGTTTTTAATAATCCTATTAAAAACAGGGGCACTTTTATTCATCAAACTTTAAATTCCACTGCTTTTGTTAAAATACTTACCTTTTCTTTCTGGAAGATGCTCCAGCGCTTCTCCAGCCCGTCGCAAGCCTCTTCTTAAGTCAGGAATGATGATTCCGGCATCCTCCAATCACGGCTTCCCCTCATTCCTCAAACTTTACATTCACTTTAATTTTGAAATTTGCCATAAAAAAATCTTCTTCTCTTTTAAAATTCATTAGGTGCTATAATATTGTCTATTTGTGACACACTTGTTGATTTTGCAATTCTACTGTATTTAAAAGGACATGAATCTCAAAATTTGTCTTTCATTATTCATATAGAACATTCAATATTTAACAATTTTTCAATGTACTTCTATTATCTAATTTGCTTTGTTCTCTTGGTAACCTTTGTTGAAAAGAATACCTAGGTAGGCTTAGAGGCTAGGAGCTAGCTGCTGATTGGTGGCTGCACATATATACCTCTTACCAATGTGGTCAGCTAGCTCCCAGTAGTGCATTGCTGCTCTTTTAATAAAACACACCAAGAGAATGAAGCAAAATTGATAATAGAAGAAAATTGGAAAGTTGTATAAAATTGTATGCTCTATCTGAATAATGAAAGAAAAAAAATTGAGTTTCATGTCCCTTTAATGATTCTTTAAAGTGAAAGTAAAGTTAATAGGTCCAGAATTCATCCATCCTTATAGAATACTGACAGCAATACGACCGCTAACTTTTTTTTATTATATATTTTTTCATAATTGTACTTTTAATCTATATATTTTTTCTTACCGTTACTGGACGAACTCCTCCCACCCTCTACTTCCTCTATTTTAGCAATGTGACGTATAGAGCGGTCCCACACGCTCTATACGTATCTCTCATGCTCGTGCATGAACTCCCTTTCTAATGTGCATGCGCAAAGCCTCTTCTCACAGTCTACTGCACATGCGCTTCGTGGCGATATCGCTATACAATGCGCATGCGTTACTATTGCTTGAAAAATAGTACTCTTTGTGAAATAGAGCGGCCGCATTGCATTTTTACTAACAGTGACCCGTTTTCACATAGGAGCCTTAGTCAAAACAGATGACATGTTATTGGTCCGTGCAAAATATAATGCGCATGCGCAAAACGGGAGCACACTCCTAAACTCATTATGCGGAAGAAAAGTTTTGGGCATGCGCAGAAGAAGAAAAGGTAGGATGACGTAGCTTGTCGGCCGCCTAATGGCCAGATTTTCAATTGGGTAATTAAAAAACGTGACCAGGACCAAAAAAAAACAAGGAAAAAACAGGTTGAATACAGATAGAAATCAATCATTTTCGGCGATAACTTTGTTTAAAGATAAATACTCAAAAAACGATGAATGAGACTCATATTATTTTGGCACAAAGACTGCTAATGAGGATCCGGGTAAGTTTACTTTCACTTTAAGATTTCTTCGATTCCTGTGTCTATTCAAAATGTGCATTCAGTTTTTTTCCCAGTGGTTAATAAATAGGCTGATGTGAGTAACATGACAATTTAAGAAGCTTTGATCTCTATAGTGTATGCTCCCAACTCATTTTAATTGGGTTATAGAGGAGCAATAATGGAGGAGTAATATATCTTGTGTAAAAACTGTGCTTTGTTCCACGCTCCCTAGAGAGATAAAATGTCTGATCCACATCCAAATAACTCTTCTACAATACAACCAAGGATAGAGACTGCAGCCTGCTCCTCACCACCAGCTAATGCAGAAAATGCAGGAGAAGTCACCACTTCCTTTCAAATGAGGGGGTTGCATGCCCCTCTAAGGTGCAGCGGATCACTGTAAAAACCTTGATTTCCTGCAGTAGTCCTTAAAGGGACAGTAAACACTGGATAATTACAAAGCATTTCTGTTTTGTTGCTTTAGAATAACATATCAGCCAAATCTTAACTTTTTATAGAAAATTGACATCCATTTTACTTCATTTATTTTTCAATAACCAAACTCCACAAAGTTAATATAAAATGAATTGTTTGCAATTGTTTTCCGATAAAGCTAATTAGGGACAGATATGTGACATTCTAAGCCTGGAGGAGCCAGTAGGGTGAATTCCAAGTTTTAAGAATTAGAAATTGCTTAATTTTCAGAGTTGTTACATCAAAAGGAGTCAAAGTAAATAATTAAAACTATATTGCAAAGTTGTTTCATTGTGTGTTAATAAACATATTATATATATATATATATATATATATATATATATATATATATATATATATATATATATATATATATATATATATATATATATCAGTGTTTACCATCCATTTAAAAGTTCTGCTTAATTTGAAATGCAGGGGGCTACAAGTGATCCCCTCCTCCCCAGTTGGGTTAGAAGAACAAGTGAACCCTCATTTAAAAAGGCAAACTCCCCCTCCAAATGGGGGTACTTGTGCAGCTAATAATTGTTAAAACAGTTGATCATCTGCCTCATCAGGAACTAAGTGGTGTGGGGGCTAGTACATAGCCCTTATCTAGCCCTCTAATTTAATTGGAGAGATATGAATGAAGGATCACACCCCTCTAATTTAATTGGAGAGATATGAATGAAGGATCACACCCCTCTAATTTAATTGGAGACATATGAATGAATGATCACACCCCTCTAATTTAATTGGAGAGATATGAATGATCACACCCCTCTAATTTTTTTGTTGATAGAAATCAATTTTATAGAGTTTTTCAGAATGTATTTCTTAAAGGGCCACTCAATGCAGTAGAATTACATAATTAACAAATACATAATAGAAAAGACAATGCAAATAAGAAGTAGATTTTTTTTCTGACAAATTTAGTTTTTTTTCCTATTTTCTGGCCCCCTGTATTATGTGACAGATATCAGCCAATCACAGACTGATATACGTATACCCTCTGAGCTTGTGCACATGCTCAGTATGTTCTTGTTCCCCAGAAAGTGTGAATATAAAAACACTGTGAAAATGTGATAATGGAAGTAAATTGGCTTAAAGGGACACTAAACCCAATTTTTTTCTTTCATGATTCAGATAGAGCATGCAATTTTAAGCAACTTTCTTATTTACTACTATTATCAATTTTTCTTCGTTCTCTTGCTATCTTTATTTGAAAATGCAAGAATGTAAGCACAGTAGCTGGACAATTTTTGGTTCAGCACCTGGGTAGAGCTTGCTGATTGGTTTGCTACATTTAGTCACCAATCAGCAAGCTCTACCTAAGTACTGAAACAAAAATGGGCCAGCTCGTAAGCTTACATTCCTTCTTTTTCAAATAAAGATAGAATGAGAATGAAGAAAAATTGATAATAGGAGTAAATTAGAAACTTGCTTTAAATTGCATGCTGAATCAGTAAAGAAAAATGTGGGTTTAGTATCCCTTTAAAACTGCATGCGCTATCTGAATAATAAAACTATATTTTAACTCATGTCCCTTTAATGCAACTCCATTCTTCCACTGCTTCCTGTGAGGAACATCTTCAAGGCAGCAGAGGAACACCTGGACAGCAACTTAAATAAAGTTAAAGTAGTAGTTAGTCCTACACAAGCCAGCAGCACAAAAAAAAAGATTGTGTTTCTTTGTTTTAAAGGACCAGGATTGGCCAAGAACAAAAGTGAAGCTACAAACTTATTAACTGGCACAGAAATCAATCAACCAACAAGGGCATTGCTAGATTGTTATTGACTGCTGTAAATTTGAAGCCTTTTATGCCTGCAGAAAATCATTTCCGTCCTTTAGAGTAATTTTAACCCTATAGATTCATATACACCACTCAATTGTGAACTTTTGTCTCATGGTTTGTACTAGAGTAATGAGTGATATGGACACTGCTGAAATCTCCTAAACCCTCAAATATATCTGTAGACCTTTCTAGGAAAAACAATCAGATGATAATGTACATTTTCTGAAGGCAACAGACACAAAGCTAATAACCAGATGCTTGAAATAAGAGGATATCCTAAAGAGAATGAAATCCTACCTTTAAAGGAAGTGGGTTATGCTAAACTAGGAATACATATTTTAATCATAACAAATACTGACCAGCTCTGGATTCTGTTTTCACTGGGATGTTGTTGGTAAACCTGAAGTATATATCATTCTTTATCTTTGTTTGTTATTTCTATGCACATCGATTATAGTATACTTGGGCTAAAATGTATGTGACAAAGGTATGTTTTGTCAATACAAAGAGAACTAAGACTTATATTTAATATTAATAAAAGAAAATGCATTTAATAACATAAGCAGGGGCATATTTCAACATACCGTAACGCCTTCAGAGCTGTGCCATATTATACTTATTGAATTTTACACATACATTTTCACTTTTGTTCTATGAGGTACCCACACAAATCATACATCATTTTTTTTTAACAAAACAAGATTTTATAGAACATAATATTTACAGTATGGGCAGGGGTGGCACTACCATTGGTGCAACAGGTGCGCTGGCACCAGGACCCAGGTGCTGAGGGGGCCCATAGCAAACAGTCTATACATAGGCATGCGCAGAATCTGATCAGACAAAAAAGGGAAATGTGATACATAAAAAAAAAAAAATATTTCCCATAGGGGGCGCTTCCTTACTACAGATCCTCTGCGCAGAATCTATACATTTGTAATGCAGAGGAACCTTTTATTAGTGCAGGTTTCAGGTCTATCTATCCTCAATATCATTTCTCAGAGCAGCAAGAATATTAATATTGCTTCATACTAAGTTACCTATGGGGGGGTCAAAAAATATGCAGAAATGCAAGCTTACGAGCTGGCCCATTTTTGGTTCAGCACCTTGGATAGCGTTTGCTAATTGGTGGGTGCCTTTAGAAACCAATCAGCAAGCGCTACCCAGGTGCTGAACCAAAGATGGGCCGGCACGTAAGCTTACACTCCTGCTTTTTCAAATAAAGTTGCCAAGCAAAGAAAAATTAATAATAGCAGTAAATTAGAAAGTTGCTTAAAATTGCATGCTCTATCTGAATCGTGAAAGAAAAAAATTGTGTTCCCTTTTAATTATTGTGTAATTTTCTATTGTATACCTGGATGTAGAAGCAAGGCAGTCATTATTGCTTTAATATTATAGAACTCATTTTTATGGTCTCACATTTAGCTTTAGTTCAGATTCCCAAAACATGAAAATTACAATTTTACATATATTTTGTCCAATAAAATTAAAGATAAAAAATTAGCAGATTAAATGTATTATTTTTGTCAGTTTGTGCCATTTTGCAGGTTATGCAGAAGGTGTAAACCATACAAATATTAAATACATTTTAACCCCTTAACAACACACACTGTACAAGGTAGGGCGGGTGTTGTTCCTTTAAGGAGACGGGCAAGACTGAGCTATTTCTGCATGCATCATAAGTGAGGTAGTGCAAAAAATAGCAGTATGGAGGCCATTCCAGGCTAGGGATTTCAGGGATAGGGTGTCCCTGTGATCGCTTTAACTGTTAGTGGAAAGATCAGGGGTGCCTCCATAACAGCATGTCTCTCATGCTGTTGCTGGATGCCTACATGTGAAGCAGCCAGCAACAGTGCAGTAATTGTCAAAATATGAATATTGCATAAATATTATGTGTCATGTTTTCAGCTACTTGACTGCAAATGTCTATATATGTGTGTACATATGTATTTATGTGTATATACTGTATATCTGTAAATACATATTAACACATAAATACATATATACACACATATAAACACACACACATATATATATATATATATATATATATATATATACACACACATCTTTAGACATGTGTATGTATGTATTGCTATGTCTGCTCAATTGTATTGCTCAATGTCTGCCTTTTTTTCCCCTTACACCTCATATCTTTGAGCCTTTATAACTTTTCTATGCAATTTGTTTTAAAAAATAATTTTTATTAGGTGATGTTATTATGAGTGTAACTGAACTTTTTAATGTAATGTTGATGTATTTTGTGCAACTTTTTATTCAAGTGTAACAGTTAAGCAGAGTTTTGAGGTCAGGCTATCACGCCAAACATTAAGTTAAATTGCTCCCGAGCAAACACGTTTACTTTCAACTTTTAATACGCGCACCACTTCCGACTCACAAAAACAGTCGAGATAAATCCGATATTGCTTGTGCAAAACATTTAGTACAACACTCGTAATCTAGCCCTAGTGGGCAATCACTAGATACTTTATATGAGAGAGTATGTAGAAAATGTGTGTGTGGCAAACAAGTCAGATGTTAACAAACAAATATGCTCAACACAATGTGCTAAAAAACAATACTCTCCTTATTAAAATGATATAAAGATGACCGCTGCCTTCCTTCAGTCTCTCCCCAGGGACTGTACAAACAATAGGCAAATCGAAATGGATGGCGCTGGTCTTGGTGTGTAGTTAATTTTTCTAATGATACATAGAAATGGACTTGATGTGCAAGTTTAGATCCAACAAAATAATGTGCAGTATACTCACTCCTTTAATAATGTGAGTTCAGCTTCTAAGGTGTGTCTTTCTCCAAAGGATAGGAAGGCAAATTTCAAAGATGATATCAGCTGGGCTGGAAATGGATTAAAAACCCCATCAGCAGTAAAGTAGTAATTTTTGTTATAAATCAAGTAGTAACTTACTTATCCAATATAGTAAGTCCGGCTCGTCACAGGAAAGAATGATTCCAAATGTGAAAGATAAAAATATTTATTTTAGCTCTACGCGTTTCAACGCTCAAGCGTCTTTTTCAAGAGCAGTAAAAACAGATAAAAAAGTTTGCGTAAATTATGCAAACTTTTTTATCTGTTTTTACTGCTCTTGAAAAAGACGCTTGAGCGTTGAAATGCGTAGAGCTAAAATAAATATTTTTATCTTTCACATTTGGAATCATTCTTTCCAGTGACGAGCCGGACTTACTATATTGGATAAGTAAGTTACTACTTGATTTATAACAAAAATTACTACTTTACTGCTGATGGGGTTTTTAATCCATTTCCAGCCCAGCTGATATCATCTTTGAAATTTGCCTTCCTATCCTTTGGAGAAAGACACACCTTAGAAGCTGAACTCACATTATTAAAGGAGTGAGTATACTGCACATTATTTTGTTGGATCTAAACTTGCACATTAAGTCCATTTCTATCTATCATTAGAAAAATTAACTACATACCAAGACCAGCGCCATCCATTTCGATTTGCCTTTTATATGAGAGAGGCAGTCTAGTGATAACAAAAAGAGGTCCCATGGTCATGTGACCACGGTGTCAGCTAATCACAGTGATCACGTCACAAATTACAACTATGACTTGTCTTGGCACCTGCCCTTCTGTCCCCAGTGAACAAATACAGTAAAAAATTATAAACTAATTTTAATAAAGTATATTTATGTTTTTTAATACATTTCATTTTAATAAAGTTTTTTTACCCCTAAATTTTATTTTCTGCCTTTGGAGATAAAAATGTTAACATAATGTGGTAGATTTATCAAATGTCGTGCAGACATGGGCCTCCATTACATATAGAGCGTCGCCCACAAAAGCCAGCGACGCCAGATTTTACACGATTTTGGTATTACATATACGGCGTAGCATACAAGTTACGCCCGTATATTTCACCCGTCGCTCGCAATTTTTACTCCCATAGGCTAACATGGGACCGCGTCGTAAATCGGTATCCAATATCCAGCGCAAGGCCTTACGTGGCTATCAGCCAATAGGATTGACCTTGCATTCTATTGGCTGTTTCAATCAGCCAATAGAATGTGAGCTCAATCCTATTGGCTGATTGCATCAGCCAATAGGATTTTTCCTACCTTAATTCCGATTGGCTGATAGAATTCTATCAGCCAATCGGAATTGAAGGGACGCCATCTTGGATGACATCATTTAAAGGAACCTTCATTCGTCGGTTAGTCGTCAGCCAGGAAGGATGCTCCGCGTCGGATGTCTTCAAGATGGAGCCGCTCCTCGTCAGATGGAAGAAGATAGAAGATGCCGCTTGGATGAAGACTTCTGCCCGGCTGGAGGACCTCTTCTGCCCGGATCGGATGAAGACTTCTGCCCGGCTGGGTGAAGACGGCTCAAGGTAGGGTGGTCTTCAAGGGGTTAGTGTTAGGTTTTTTTAAGGGGGGATTGGGTGGGTTTTAGAGTAAGGTTGGGTGTGTGGGTGGTGGGTTTTAATGTTGGGGGGTTGTATTTCTTTTTTTACAGGTAAAAGAGCTGATTATTTTGGGGCAATGCCCCGCAAAAAGCCCTTTTAAGGTCTATTTGTAATTTAGTATAAAGTAGGGAACTTTATTATTTTGGGGGGCTTTTTTATTTTATTAGGGGGCTTAGATTAGGTGTAATTAGTTTAAACTTCTTGAAATTTTTTTATTTTCTGTAATTTACACCCTGTTCCAAATTATTATGCCAATGATATATTTCTCATTTACCTAAATAATTGATGTAAACAACAGTCAGCATAATTCTCATGTTATCTACTATTAAGAGTACAATTCAAATTTTATTGAACAAACCTCCTAATGATAACAGTATTTTTTTTCAAAATAAAAAACTTACAATGCACTGTACCAAATTATTACGCACAGTAAGTTTCAAAACACTTTATAGGTTGTAAAGAACTGAAAAGTGTCATTTGTTGTGTTTGCAGCATATTTACTGAAATCAAAAGTTATTTCAATCAAGCTTTGAACAACATTTTAACTTTTTAAACATTTTAACAGGTCACGTTACATTTTAACATAGGACCCCTTATTTGATAGCAGCTTCACAAGTCTTGCATCCATTGAACTTGTGAGTTTTTGGACAGTTTCTGCTTAAATTTGTTTGCAAGATGTCAGAATAGCCTCCCAGAGCTGCTGTTTGGATGTAAACTGCCTCCCACCCTCATAGATCTTTTGCTTGAGGATGCTCCAAAGGTTCTCAATAGGATTGAGGTCAGGGGAGGATGGAGGCCACACCATGAATTTCTCTCCTTTTATCCCCATAGCAGCCATTGATGCAGAGGTATTCTTTGCAGCATGAGATGGTGCATTGTCATGCATGAAGATGATTTTATTACGGAAAGCATAGTTCTTCCTTCTGTACCAGGGAAGGAAGTGGTCAGTTAGGAACTCCACATACTTTGCAGAGGTCATCTTTACACCTTCGGGGACCCTAAAGGGGCCGACCAGCTCTCTTCCCATGATTCCAGCCCAAAACATGACTCCACCACCGCCTTGCTGACATTGCAGCCTTGTTGGAACAGGGTGGCCCTCCACCAACCATCCACTACTCCATCCATCCAGGGTTGCACTGCACTCATCAGTGAACAGGATTGTTTGAAAATTAGTCCTGATGTATTTTTCTGCCCAATGCAGCCATTTCTGCTTGTGAGCATTGGTTAGTGGTGGCTGAATGGAAGGTTTATGCACAGTTGCAAGACTCTGGAGGACAATACACCTTGATGTCCGTGGGACTCCAGAGGCACCAGCAGCTTCAAATATCTGTTTGCTACTATGTAATTGTATTTTAACAGCTGCTCTCTTGATCCGATGCATGGATCTGGCAGAAATCTTCCTCAATGTGCCTTTATCTGCACGAACCCGTCTGTGCTCTGAATCAGCCACAAATCTCTTAATAGTGCGATAATCACGCTTAAGTTTTCATGAAATATCTAATGTTTTCATACCTCGTCCAAGGCATTAAACTATTTCACTCTTTTCGGCAGCAGAGAGATCCTTTTTCTTCCCCATATTGCTTGAAAATGGTACTCTGCTTAATAATGTGGAACACCCTCCTTTGGTATTTTTTCCTTTAATTGGGCTCACCTGGCAATCTAATTATAACAGGTGTCCGAGATCGTTTTCAGTGATCAAAAGAGCCCTGAGACACAATGCCATCCATGAGTTAAACTAAAAAAAAAAAAATTTAATCTTTCTGACACTGAAATAGAATTTGCATAATAAGTTGGAACAGGGTGTAGTGTTTTTTTTTTTTGTACTATAGTTTATTTTATTTAATTGTATTTAATTTTAGGTAATTGTAGTTAATTAATTTAATTTATTTAATGATAGTGTAGTGTTAGGTGTAATTGTAACTTAGGTTAGGATTTATTTTACAGGTAAATTTGTAGTTATTTTAACTAGGTAGCTATTAAATAGTTATTAACTATTTAATAGCTATTGTACCTAGTTAAAATAAATACAAACTTGCCTGTAAAATAAAAATAAATCCAAAAATAGCTACAATGTAATTATTAATTATATTGTAGCTATCTTAGGGTTTATTTTATAGGTAAGTATTTAGTTTTAAATAGGAATAATTTAGTTAATAATAGTAATATTATTTAGATTTATTTAAATAATATTTAAGTTAGGGGGGTGTTAGGGTTAGGGTTAGACTTAGGTTTAGGGGTTAATAACTTTATTATAGTGTCGGCGACGTTGACAGCGGCAGATTATGGGTTAATACATTTAATAGGTTATGTGGGCTATGGCTGTTTAGGGTTTAATACTTGAATAGGTTAATTGCGTTGTGGGCTATGGCGGTTTAGGGGTTAATAATTTAGTTATTACTTGCGGTGTGGGTTTGATGGCGGATATAGGGGTTAATAGTTTAAATAGGCATATTACGTTGTGGGGGTTGTCGGTCTAGGGGTTAATACATTTAATATTAGTAATGAAAGGGGGGATTGCGGATATAGGGGTTTTACGTGTCGGGCTTATTTTTGGGAGGCGTGTTAGACTTTTACGGGAGATTTGTTATTTTCTTTACTTTTCTTAGGCGGCGGCAGTTTCTAAAGTGCCGTAAGTCACTAGCGACTCCAGAAATTTGTATTTACGCTTATTTCTGGACATCGCTAGTTTATCCGACTTACGCCACTTAGGAAATGCCGGCGCCATATATGTAATACCCCGATGCTTGCGCCGAAACCTGCGCCGTACATTTGATCGTGCCCATGATCCGCTGTAGCGGATCATGTCATCAATAGATGCCGACAGCATACGCTGTCGGAATTTATCATTGCACAAACATTTCTTGTGAAATGCTTGTGCAATGCAGCCCCATGCACATTCGTGGCCAATTGGCTGCCAGCAGGGGGTGTCAATCAACCCAATCGTATTCGACCGCGTAGATTTATGTCAATTTCTGTGCGCCGCCTCAGAGCAGGCGGACAGGTTATCGAGCTGCTTCATAACTTCTGTTTCCGGCGAGCTTGATAAATATGCCCCATGGTATCCTATTAAATAATTAAGCTTACACCACTGCTTCATACAATCTCCACCACCTCTGAGTTGGCGGAGAGAAATCACCCAGAACATGTTTGCTCGCGGTGAATGACAGCCCTTTATGTCTCACGATTGGTCGCACAAGGGAAGGGGGCAGCATTACACACTTGCTTGAGTATGTATTGGTACATAACACAGGGACCGCTGCCCGTATGGTGGGAAGCTTTGGGGACAGGTTCTAAAGTTGAGAACCTTGTCCACATGGCATTTAATATGTGGGGCCCTAAGGGGTAATTTTTTGCTACATCTTAAAGAGGGTATCTTAGAATGTACTACAGAACTTTGTTTTTATAAAATGAATGTTCATATACTGAGAGAGACTATAGATAATTTGTTAGTAATCTCACTAATGAATTATTCACCTGTGTAGCTAATCTGGAAGTTCCAAACAAAGAAAGCAAAACTGATTGCAATTAGACATGTCCAAAGTGAAATTTTCAGTTTGACCAATTCTCTTGTTTCAAATATTCGGCGCCCGTGCTGTTTAGTATTCATCTCGTTTTAAACTAAATGAATACCAACCATTGGTGGAACATTTACATTAGTTTTCATTAAAAGAATGTACATGTTCCACTGCTGAAAAAATCTAAGTGCACTGGAGAACCACAATAGCCCGTTCCTCTTCTTCCCAGAGCCCCGGTAGTGCGTAGAGGAGGCTTTGAGAGGTGGCTCCCAGGGCCTGCACTAAAGGACCTTCTCCACTATGCTAAGCCTGCTGTTTGGACCAGGTTATTGCGGCTCTCCAGCGTGCTTCGGTAAGTATTTTTAACTATTTAAAGTCAACAAGTGAATACTGCCAAATTCGTCATTGTTCCTTTTGTTTTATTTCAATTTCGTGCTGCATTCTTTTGGATATTTGTCTTTTAAAAATATGACAAATATTTGTATTTTGTTAATGAAGTGCATTCGTTTTTTATTGTTGTTTTTTATTTATTTATTTAACCACTTTGTACAAAATCAAGTTTGGTCCCTTTCCAAAGATCAAGATGTTAAAATAAAATGATTTCAGGTCCAAAAATGTTTATTTTCTTTTGCTTTCTGGATGCTCTGCAATATATGAATAAGAGGAGAGGGTTTTTCTTTAGCTTTTTTATTATGAGCGATGCACGCAACTTATGACACTGCCCTGCTGGGTCTGGTTCTCAGGATGACTTGTAATTATTTTCATGTAGTTACCTATCATCTCCTCTCCGCTGTTACAGACACAGTGTGCTGTCATTTTGCTCGGACAAAGGCGACAATAAGGCTCAAGGTCAGAGCACACAGAAAGAGCAGATTGGCTTTCCAGCTGGAGGAACAGAGATTAAAACGACACCGTTTCAATCACTAATCTCATCTGCTTAATGTCAAAACATTCCACCAATTCCCAAAGACAATCTTCAGCATTATTATCTTGCAGTCTAGTACAGAGTGCCCTCTACGCCAGACATAGGTATGTGCTCGAGTCTAGACTGCAAGTCTGTGTGCCAGGTATGTCAGGTACCATCTTGAGGATGGGGAAACCAAGCTACTAAGTTCTAGGTGAAATGAGGCTCCTTAAGTTTATATAACTGTATAATACCTTAACTGAGTGTTATTTCTTTGCTTCTTCATCACGCAACACATACTGCAAAGGAACAAAATCACCTTTAGAAAAACGTAGATGTCAAAACTGAAATGTACTTGCTCACTCCAAATATGCTTGTGTGGCAAGTCTCCAGACTTTTGCTGTGCCTTGGCGCTAGGTTGGCATAAATTTTGAGGAGTACAATGCTGACACAGGATTATGTGGCTGACACTGACCTGACATAATTCTCTAGTAATGCAACAACAGGTTCCTGTAAGGCTCCAATCTATAACTTTTAGAGATAACTGCTAGCTTCAACATACTATCATTTAGATAATCTCACACCTCACATACAATTAATTTTGTTTAAGTATCCTAGCATAGTTAGACTGTATATTAAAGAGGAAATCCACTTTCAGCTAAGCCCTTGGGCAGGATTTTTCCCTAGTTTCCGGTTCTCGCCTCTAGCAGCCGAGGAGGCGAGGGCATAGGATTAAATTAAAATAATAATCTGCCCCACTTCACACCGGATTAATTGATGGATAGTACTCAATACCTAGATGGCAACGGAGGCTTGAGTTTATTTTCATAGTGTTTGCTTAGCTCTAGTCAATGGGGGAAACAATAGCTCCCAGTCTGTGTTATGTGTTTTGTTGTGAACATTCGGTGTGGACAAATTTTGTTATTCTTTAAGAGTTTATTTCCTATACCATATAGAAAAGGAGGTTCATCAACTGAGATCCAAGAGTGGTCTCCTTTTATTCGGGATTACTTCCTGTAGATTGATACCCTTTACATCAATATGAAGTCCAAAAGTGGCCTAAGATTTCATCCAGGAGGTATACAGTTTTGTTAGGCAAATTATATATATATATTCCTATATTTTCATAACATGTTGTATACATAAATATGTAAACAGTTGCTCTTTGTATTTTTCAACGACTTACAGTATACTTGTATACGCTGCTGCTGGTGTAACACATTCAGGGAAAACAATGTTACAGTGAACTGTCCCTTTAACTAATGTCTACAACATTGTACTTTGTTATATAGGTTGATGATGTTATGACCCTTGCCTGTGCGTTACATTCAGAGATGAAGAAAAAGTAGACTTAAACATAAAAAATTGAAATGTACAGATGCAAAAGGACAGTGGGGTCGGCATTTAACATTGCACAAGCATTTCATGTGAAATGCTTGTACAATGCTGCCCCCTGCACATTCGTGGCCAATCGGCTTCTAGCAGGTGGTGTCAATCATCTCAATCGTATCCGATCGGGATGATTGCTGTCCGCCACCTCAGAGATGGCGGATGAGTTAAGGAGCAGTGGTCTTACGACCGCTGCTTCTTAACTTATGTTTACGGCAAGCCTGAAGGCTCGCGCGGAAACAGCTGCATTCACAGATTAATAAATCTAGCCCAGAAACTCCGATCTCCCAGACTGTTTCATTTAATTGTCTCCGTGTTTAAATTGGTCCCAATAAAATTGAATATTGTGAAACGTCCATTTTTTTGCTTTCTATAAAAACTGTAGCCTCCTAGAAGTAGTAATTCCTGTGTTCTATTCACCCATAGTTGTTTGGAAAAGGTTGCTGCAGATTTAAAAATCTTGCAATTAATGTGCCGAATAAATAATTTCCTAGAGATTCTAATTTGTTCCATATGCACAAATATTTTATTCCAAACTGAAATAGATTCATTTTACAAAGCTTTGAAATTATATAAACTTACACTAAAAATAATTAAATTTACTTTTCTAAGTATCGAATGCTACAGGATTTATCCTGATCACTTTGTGCAGATCTTCTAGTATGCTGATCATCCAGTATCAGTGAAATAGAGCAGGGATACATCTACTGACACTATTCTTCATTGTAACACTAAAAAGTAACATTATGGGGCCTATTTATAAAATGTCTTTCGGACCTGATCCGACAGTGCGGATCAGGTCCGACAGACATCGCTGAATGCGGAGAGCAATACGCTCTCCGTATTCAGCATTGCACCAGCAGCTCTTGTGAGCTGCTGGTGCAACGCCGCCCCTCTGCAGACTCGCGGCCGATTGGCCGCCAGCAGGGGGTGTCAATCAACCCGATCGTACTCAATCAGGTTGAATTGTGGCGATGTCTGTCCGCCTCATCAGATCAGGCGGACAGGGTTATGTCTTTAGACCGCTGCTTCATAACTGCTGTTTCTGGCGAGTTTGAAGACTCGCCAGAAACACGGGCCCACAAGCTCCATGCGCAGCTTGATAAATGGGCCTCCATTAATCTATTTAGTTTTGTGTACTCTGTATTTAATATTTGTTTGCAAAAGAGAAAGAAAATCATTTTAAAGTCAGATTCTCCCTGTATTATTTATCACATTTTATAACACTCGTGAGAGAGTGCTCTCATGTTGTATTATCAGAATTAGGATCTGTCGTTAGTTATTTTTAAAGCAAAAAAAAAAAAAACCAGGCTATAAAACTTGGTAGCACTAGTGGTGAATGATAAAATATAACTATACCTATATGGGATTATCATGCATGGTAGCTAAATTAGCATTAGAGGAGTATAATTATTAAAAAAAGGAAGTAAAATAAATGTGTTTTTTTTATATTAAATTCTACTTGGACACTAGCAAACAAGCATTTGAGACTTTATTGACAAATTAGTTGTGACGCACTGGTTGCGCTAAGCAACAACTCTTGTTAAAGACCTTTGCAGCCCTTTTTCTCAAACACCTTATACCATCTAAATTTAAGCCCTTATAAAAAAAAAAATCAGATAGTGTTAATATGAGTGTAACTGTACTTTCATGTATTTATGTTGTGTTTTGTGCAACTTTTTTCTTTTCTTATCCTTTATGCGAGTTCTCAAGTCAAACCTGACGAGCGCTAAATTCTGTTGCGCTCAAGCAAAAGCATTTACTATCATGCCGAAGAAAAATATATCTCTCAAGCGCTACAGATAGCGCACCACACATAACCTAGCCCTAAATACTCAGAGTACTACAAACGGCTCTCTTCCCTCTCATACATCATTTCTACAAGGACTAACTTACTCTCAGAATCTTTCTTCCCCTATTCCTCCTGCCTTCTTTTTTACTTTCTTTTCTTTATTGCAGATCCATAAAGATAATTAATAAACCATACTCAACTCAGCAGGATTATAAGTCAAAAACTTTTATTAGAACAACCAAGAGTTGAAATAATGAAAGGGACAGGGTGCACTCATTTTCATATAACTGCATATAATGAACATGATAAAGCAGAATATGCACAGATACTGATCTAAAAATCTAGTATAAAACCTTTTTAAAACTTACTTAGAAGCTCTCAGTTTAGCTCTGTTGAAAAGGTTAGGCTGGGACAACCAGTGAAAGGGGCTTGGAAAGCAGAAAGAGCAGACACTTCCCAGCTCTCCCCTCCTCTGCATATAAAAAGACCCATTGCACAAACAGGAGCAAGTAGAAATCTGTAAGCTTCAGTTTACATCTGATACTTTGGGGCTTGGTTAGGAGTCTGAAAATCAGCAAAATGTTATTAAAAATAAGCAGAACTATACATTGTTGCAAAGATACTCCAAGATGGGCTATATAAATGGATAATCTATAAAACATTTATGCAAAGAAAAATCTAGAGTACAATGTCCCTTTAAGAACAACGGACTATGAAAGCCATATACGCTTGTATTATTAGTGAATGTTTATTACATACCTTGAGCCTGATTTAAGAAGCTGCGGATGTTGCTGTCTCCGCCCAAAGTTTCCGGGCTTTGTCGAAAACATAAGTTAAGAAGCAGCGGTCGTAAGATCGCTGCTCCTTAACTTGTCCGCCTCCTTTTAAGTGGCGGACTGCAATCATACCGATCCGATCGGGACAATTGACACCCCCTGCTAGCAGCCCATTGGCCATGAATGTGCAGGTTGCGGCATTGAACAAGCATTACACAAGAAATGTTTGTGCAATGTTAAATGCCGACAGCGTATGTTCTCGGCATTTAGCGATGTCGGGCAGACATGATTCGCTGCAAATTGACCTCCATATCTCTTACAATAACTCTTTAAAATAGAGCACAATGTAGAACATTTGCCATGGACAATTTATATACCTGTATTTTATTCTTATTTTTCTTTTTAAATAAAGAAAATCTTAAAAAAAACAAAACTATATCTCAGATGATAGGGTGCCCGGAAGGTGAAGAATTATGCAAATAAAGATAGCATGTATGTCGAGATAGCAGTCTGACTGCAATATGCAGCCTACACCACTAAACCCCAATACGAAGATATCACCAGAATGTATAGCTACAAGTATACAAAAAATACTTTACAGTTATGTTCAATAGCTAGCTTATATGATGTTTAACACAAGTTTAATTACTCTGTAAATTACATTTCTGAAACTATTTCAAGTTAAGAAATTGAGCAAGTGTCACACTTTTATATCACACCTATATAATTTAGACCAGGGTTCTTCAAACTACGGGTTGGGACAATTACTGGGTCGCAACTTGTGTGTATGTTATATGTATGTGTGGTGTGTGTTGTATGTGGTGTGTATTGTAGGAGAGTGTGTGTGGTATGTGTGTGTTGTGTGAGAGTGTTTGTGTTTTATTAGCTTTTACAAAATTTTCAAGTTTGACAACAATCAGGAATAAAGTATGTACACATTTTAGTCACTTTGCCCAAAATTGCAGCTATCTTGTATATGACTTCTGAAAATTTAAGATCAATTATAAAAAAGGGTTGAAAGGTATGTGGTATCATGACACTGGGTCTTGGGAAAAAAAGTGTGAATAATCTTTATTTAGACTTTAGTATATTTGTGATGGAGTCAGTGGCAGTCTTTAAAGAAGACAGCAGAATAAGTGAAATTAAACTTTCAAAGGAAATATGGGTAGACTATACAAAATAATTAAGAAACATCTTTTTTTAATGTGACCATACAAACTCAGTAGTATTGATTGTTAGAAATCTAATACTTAAAGGGACACTAAACCCAACATTTTTTGTTTCATGATTCAGGTAGAGAATACAGTTTTAAACAACTTTTCTTATCTAATTTGCTTCATTCTTTAGATATCCTGGGTTTAATAAATATCAATGCACATGGGTGAGCCAATTACAAAAGGCATCTATGTGCAGCCACCAATCAGCAGCTGAGCCTATCTACATATGTTTTTCAGCAAAGGATATCAAGAGAATAAAGCAAATTAGATCATTGAAGTAAATTGGAAAGTTGTTAAATTGATGTAAAATTGAATGCTATTTCTAAATCATGAAAGATAAAATTGGGTTTGATGTCCCTTTAAGGTATGGAAAGGTAAGAAAGCTATTGTGTCATTTAATATGTTTTTATAAATTATTATCATTATTGGATGTATACAACTGATTCTTGATAATTGTTTTTTTTCTTTCCAATTATGGGCTAGATTACAAGTGGAGCAATAATTTATTGTGCGCTCTGTAAATGGTCAAATTCGCCCATTTACGGGTAGCGTGATAAATAACCAGCCATTACAAGTGGCTGATTATTGCTACAGCAAGCTCACGGTAGCAATTAGCACTCAGAAAATTAACAAGAGATCAGATCTCTGGTTAATTTTCTAAATTTCCCCCACAATTGCCCCCAAATTTTAGAGTAGGGTTCTTTATTAAAAAATATAAATAGTAGCATCTTTTATTTTTGTGGTCAATGGGAACTGTTCCCTGTAAATATATCTGTATATGCTTATATACATATATATTTATTTGTTAATATTTGTATATACACATATTAACACATAAATATATATGTATATAAGCATATATATATATATATATATATATATATATATACTGTATATTTAAATTTGCTGCCCATCGATGCGCGACTTACCCCCTTCACTGCGCTTAGGTTCTGTGCCGTGTATGACGACATCAGAATGAGGCTCCCATTGGAGCCTATAGGAAAGCGCTATTGTGAGTGCAAAGCTTCCGTGCAATGTGAACGCGAGGTCGTGTTCGCATTGCACCTAACTTGTAATACCAGCGCTGGTATTACTAAATTGAGTGCAAATATCACTTTCGAGAAGCAATATTTTGTGCTCAATTTGTAATTTAGCCCTATATGTTATACATAAATAATTGTATAGCTTCTTTTTTTTTAAAGTTAATAGTAAACCAGTTCACTTGAGTGCAATTAAAGTTAGCACTTGTTGGGATAGTGCGTCCTCACAGTTCTTTCGAGAAACTAATAATTTTAATTTTGAATTTATATATTCAATATATGATAAACATTTGAAAGCTAAATGGATTTGCATTATTTTGACTTAGCTTTTTAAAATTCAATTTTACATCCAAAAATAAACATAAAATTCAAATAATCTAAAAATATTACCAAATGTTTATTAAAATTCAAATACCAGTATTCAAAATTAGAATGTTAGAATGTTTGATAAACATTTGAAATTTGTTTCAAAAGGACGAATGTATAAAAATTTGTTTTAAATCTCGAATGTTGTGAAATATTCGCCCATCCCTAATAAACATATATTGGAAGTAGATTCAGGCTCTACATTATTATTTTTTTTCTGAAGTGATTAATATATAAATTAGTACTGAGTTTCTTGGGCACATAAAAGCACACATTATTCATCCAATGATACTAAAAAAGATAACCTATCTGTGGAGCCCAAAAACCAAAAAAATGATATCTGCAAGCCATCCTGGGGGTTACTTATTTACCTCTCTTTCCTTTTGGAATGAAGGAGCTATTTGTTCCAGTACAGGTTGTAGTCCTAATGAGCTACTCATTTGACGGTGTCTGAAATCCTTTCTGGTACATCTGCATTTTAATGACAAGATATGTCAATCAATTAAAATAAAAGTGAGAAAGGAATGAGGCTGATCCTGTTGGTATTGAATATACATTGACCAGTTTAGGTTTGTCCACAGGATATATCATTTGACTTTTACCTTACAGTCTCTCTTCAACAGCCATCATTCTATAATTAATTTGATACTGTAAAGGAAAAGCTAACACTGTCTGATAAAATTTCAGATAAGGAAGTTACTTAGGATTGGAGAGCCCAGAAAATATTACTAATCATCTTCCTTTTCGCAAAGTACTTAGTGATGCATTAGTCAACCGGCATTATGTGTCTGTATTGGTTATGATTGGTTATATATTTCATATTTTTGTTGAGAAGTTCAGAAAAGATATTTAGGCCTAGATTATAAGGAGAGCATTATAACCAATTTTGGTTCCGCACCTGGGTAGCGTTTGCTGATTGGTGGTTACATTTAGCCAGGCGTTACCCTGGAGCGGAACCAAAAATGGGCTGGATTCTATGCTTACATTCCTGCTTTTTCAAATAAAGATATCAAGAGATCAAAGAAAAATTAATAATGGGAGTAAATTAGAAAGTTGCTTTAAATTGCATGCTCTATCTGAATCATAAAAAGAAAAAAATTGGGTTTTGTGTCCCTTTAATTTATTTGTGGCTCTGTTGATGAATCCCTTCATTGTTTTTTAAAAAAAATATAATACATATAATAAATCACATTATTGGACAAGCTTTTTAAAAAAATTGTATATGCAATGCCCTTTTTCACTATCTGTGGAAAACACTAGACCGTGGCCATTGACACTGTAGTTACATGAAAATGGGGCAAAATGGGGCTTTGAGTATGATGCAAAGTGGGTAGCTCCCACACTAACAGCATTCACAATGACCTTGAGCAAGCCTGTGGATATCCCTAAAGGAAAATGATTTACTGCCTAAGAAAAATAGGCGGGTGAGTGGTGAGGACCCACAAGGATCCGCCAAGTGAGGCAGATCTGACTCCAGAACCAGAGAGACATCAGCCAACGGGGATAATAATGGGAAAGGAACCCCCTTACAGCACAGGTGAGCATAAACACATACAGGCTGGTACACAGCAAGGAAGAGTGCAGGCTACATCATAAGAAATAAAGAAAGCCTGAATTCAACAGCATAGAAGACTACAGGACTAGAAAATAAAACATGAGTAATCCAACAGCTGAAACAAGGTCAGTGGTTGAACATTTCTTTGAAAGTTTCTATACTTGGCAATTATCAACAACAAAAAATAAATTAACCTGTATGGAAAGTGTCATAAAGTCCTCATGATTTTAGTTGTAAGGGGTTAACGTTTTAGCTTGTGTGCTAAATAATTTGGGTTTTTCTCAGAAGTGTGTTACTGTGTGTTTATTTTAATAAATCCTCATAAATAGCTGTAAATCCTCATAAATAGCTGTAAGCTTCACTAGAGAGAACTTTATTGCCTACGGATACGATCGGGTTGATTGACACACCCTGCTAGCGGCCGATTGGCAGTGAATGTGCAGGGGGTGGCATTGCACAAGCATTTCACGAGAAATGCTTGTGCAATGATAAATGCCGACAGCGCTACAGCGGATCATGTCCACTCCGACTATAATAAATCGGCCCCAGAGAGTGATTTTTGTGATACAGGGACATCAGCAGAGACATAATAAAACCAGTGCCCTCTATCCAGAGAAAGCTGAGGTCAATCAGAGGGGACACTAGAATATCTGGAAATATGCTTTTATCATATATATAACATTGGATGATAGAAATATGACAACCATGTCATATTTGGCATCAAAACCTGCAGCCTATTAACTGTATTGGGTTAGCTGGCAATATCTGGGAAATACATTACTGGAATAAATTCAGGATTTGCTCTACTTTAGAATGTAAGGTCGTAAATGCTGGGAGCAGATAATCTCACCCCTTCTAACCCAGAGAGGCTGGTTTAGCAACCTGATATGATTTTGTTATGTATATAGTTGTAAAAATTACACAATCATTTTGTCATTTTACATTGGAAACTGGGCATAACAGTGTATCTGGCCATTTCCTAATTCAATTTCCCTGGAAACAGAAGACTATAAAACTTTGGGGAAAAGTTACAGTTTCCTGTTATTTCTTCTTTTTATTTTAAAAAACTGTTTGCTGTGTGTAATTTGTTTGTTAACTGTTTTTTATATATATAAATTGCACAGTGACTCATTTTTGCTCATAATAAATGTTCCTTTATTTTGTCTTTTTCTAATATTTGAACCATGATACTGAAAGAGACTGCTACTATAAATATTGTTTTCTTTAGATTTTATTTTGCTAAAATGTATTCTGGGATTTTACTTTGTTAGTCTTATAAGATTGCCCATACAATAACTGTTAGGTGGTGGCAGCATAGATATAGTTTAGTGTGGGTAGCATTATAGGGGAGCTTTGGGCATTGTTTCTAATTCTAGAAAAGACTAGAGTGTGTTTGTTAACCTTTGCACCCACTGAACTAAGTCACAGGCTTGCCCGGAGTGATTAGACTGTGACAAATTTGGTTAAGGTGTAAAGGGTCTGTTAACCCCTTCTGTACCAAACAAGTGATGGGTTAACTCTGGTCGTCACAGATAACAGATGATTTCCATACAGAGGGATATGTTTATATACCTTTTCAATTAAAGTACTATTATCCCAGACTTTTCTTTAAACCCTGCTGTCTGCAAATGTAATATTATTTTTATCATATGAAAGAAAGTTTACTTTTTGGACTTAACAAAAGTAATCGGCGTATTAACACAGAAAATCTACTGTGTACAGAGGCCTGTATTTATGTGAATTTTTGCTATCACCTGACGACTCTGCGCTACTTATTTAAAAACATGTTCGATATATTATAAGAGCCTAAGGGCAAGGATTTGTGCTCCACTCAGTAATACCAGCACACACAAATGTGCGCTGGTATTACAAATAAAGTGCAATGCGAATACAACCTCCTGTTCGCATTAAATGGGAGCTTTGTGCTCACCAGAGCGCACTTCCATAGGCTCCAATGGGAGCCTCGTTCTGATGCCGAGAGACATGGCACAGAACCTAGCACAGGGAAGGGGGTAAGTCGCAAAGCGTTGGGCAGCATATTTAAAATATATATGAATATATACACATATACATGCTTTGTGCAGTTATTATTTTTTTATTATCAGAAGTTATGAAGCAGCAGTCTAAAGACTGCTGCTCCATAACTTGTCCGCCTGCTCTGAGGCTGCGGACAAAAATCTACCCGATCGAATACAATTGGGTTGTTTGACACCGAATCTGCAGGGGGCGGCATTGCACCAGCAGTTCACAAGAACTGCTGGTGCAATGATGCATTTATCAATGTGCAGCGGACAGGATCCGCTATATCGGATCATGTCCGCTCGCACCATAGTAAATAGGCCCCTATATCCTGCCAGCAGGTTTAAAGTCCTATTCATTACCTATGATAACTGATAATTGTCAGTACTGTAATTCAGGTGTATTTTCTGTTTGTTATATCAAGCTGTTCACCACGTACATAATTGAGTACTTTTGTATAAAGAACTGTAATTGAGGTAACATCTATAGCAAGGTTATATTCCCCTTAACAGAGCGTTATTCACCGATATAAACTATTACTCTAAACTTGAGCAATATAAATCTAACAATCAGCACCAGTAGTGTTTTTCATTTTGTTGGGCAGCAAACAGTGAATCTGTTTTCTTCTTTTTGCTGTCATTTTAGTAGCTACAATAATATTTTAGTAGCTACAATAAAGGTTACATTTTAATAACATTCTTACTATACATTTGTTTTTCTACCCTGCTCTAGGGGTGGGTTTGCACTTAACAAAGTTTTGCAAGACTGTTATCCATTTGCAAGAGCACTAGATGGCAGCACTATTCCCTGTCATGTAGTGCTCCAGACACCTACCTAGGTATCTCTTCAATAAAGGATATCATAGGAACAAAGCAAATTTGAGAATAGAAGTAAATTAGAAACTTTTTAAAAATTGTATCCTCTGTCTAAATCACAAAATATTTTTGGGGGGATTTCATATCCCTTAAAGGGACACTGAACCCAATTTCTTTTTCTTTTGTGATTCAGATAGAGGATGCGATTTTAAGCAACTTTCTAATTTACTCCTATTATCATTTTTTCTTTGTTCTCTTGCTATCTTTATTTGAAAAAGAAGGCATCTAAGATAAGGAGCCAGACAATTTTTTGGCTCAGACCCTGGACAGCACTTGTTTATTGGTGGGTGAATTTATCTACCAATCAGCAAGAACAACCCAGGTTGTTCACCAAAAATGGGCAGGCATCTAAACTTACATTCTTGCTTTTCAAATAAAGATACCAAGAGAATCAAGAACATTTGATAATAGGAGTAAATTAGAAAGTTGCTTAAAATTGCATGCTCTATCTGAATCATGAAAGAAAAATGTGGGTTCAGTGTCCCTTTAAATGCTAGAACTCAGACAGTTTAATACAAGGCTGACTGAAGCTGAACAAAGAATTTCAGATGCAGAAGATTCTTTGTCAACACAAATTTGGGAACTGGAAAAACTTAAAGGGCCATTAAATACAGCAGAGTTGTAAAATCAACAAACACATAATAAAAAATAATGTAAAAACACAAACTGAGTAGCAGATTTTTTTTTTCTCATAAATGTCAAAGTTTACTCCATTTTCCTCCCCCTGCATCATGTGTCAGTCATCAGCCAATCATAAAATGAATAAACGTATACAAGGTGAATTCTTGCAAATGCTCAGTAGGAGCTGGTGCCTCAAAGCGTGCATATAAAATTATTGTGCACACATTTGATAATGGAAGTGAATTGGAAAGTTGTTTTAAAATTGCCAGCTCTATCTGAATATTGAAATTTTAAATTTGGCTTAGGTACTCATTTAAAAAAAAAAAAAAAATATATATATATATATATATATATATATATATATATATATATATATATATATATAGATAGATAGATAGATAGATAGATAGATAGATAGATAGATAGATAGATAGATAGATAGATATTGCATTAAATGAACAGTAAAGTCAAAATTAAATGTTCATGATTCAGATAGGGCATGTAATTTTAAACAACTTTCCAATTTACGTTTTTCATCAAATTTGCTTTGTTCTTTTTTGTATTTTTTGTTGAATGCTAAACCTAGGTAGACTCATATGCCGATTTTTAAGACCTTGCAGGTCCCCTCTTATCTCACTGTCTGGTCTGGCTGTGAATAGCTAATTAAATGCACTGCTATCTTATGTGAGCCATATAGATAACATTGTGCTAACTCCTGTGGAGTTATTTAGGAGTCAGCACTAATTGTCTGAAATGCAAGATTGGAAAAAGCACTGAGATTATGGGGCCATTTGCAGAGGTTTAGGTAAAAGGTAATCACAGAGGTAAAAAGTGTATTCATATAACAGTGTTGGTTATGCAAAACTGGGTAACAGGTAATAAAGGGATTATCTCTCTTTTTATACAATAATAATTTTGGAGTAGATTGTCCCTTTAAGATTGTTAGATCTTCCAAACAGAACCAGGCACAACAATGTCAGATTAATAGGGCTCCCTATAGCAATAAGATAAAATTAGACGATAAACATTGTTAAAGGCCTTAAACCAGAATGAAGCTTTTTTTGTTGGAGAAAGCCCACAGGACAGGGATAGAGAAAAGAAATGACAATGGATTAAATCTCTCTAGGTCAGACAAGCTTAAAGAGCAATACCTAAATTGACATTCATGGATTCACCACTATTTCTGTACCAGGATTATGGCACAGAGACAGCCAGACAGGAACTTATCCCATGTTTACAAGAATTCAACTGTCTTGGACATAAAATAATTGTATTTTTTTAGCTAAAAAGAAAGTGTTTGCCCCTGAAAACATTTTTAGAAAATAAAGTAGAAGATTTTAAGATGGATTAAAGGGGAAACAACAATGTTTTTGTTTATAAATCTAGGTTAGATAGCCCCAAGGAATAAAGATCCCAAAACATGAAGAGGAGGATTTACTTGCATATTAACCTTTTAACGCCGTTCTATTCCATCATAATTACACTGGGCTAGTGCCTTTAGGACGAAATAGAACGTCATAACCGTTGGCTGTCCTAAAGCCAACACGGCGCTTCCATGATGTAATGTAAAATCTCCTTTATTTTAGCACAAAAACATACCGGTGTTTGTGCTGGTGAATTAAAAGTCTCATACAGGCCCATTTATCAAAGGGCTTGCGGACCTGATCCGACACTGCGGATCAGGTCCGCAAGACCTCGCTAAATGCGGAGAGCAATACGCTCTCCGCATTTAACATTGCACCAGCAGCTCACAAGAGAGTCAATCAACCCGATCGTATTCGTATTCGATCGGGTTGATGTCTGGCGATTCCTGTCCGCCTGTTCAGAGCAGGCGGACAGGGTTATGGAGCAGCGGTCTTTAGACCGCTGCTTCATAAGTTGTGTTTCTGGCGAGTCTGAAGACTCGCCAGAAACACGGCCCTTCAAGCTCCATACGGAGCTTGATAAATGGGCCTGTTGGTGTTGTTTAGTAAAAACTTTGTGCAGAAATTTGGGGTATTTAACTTCCCAAACAGGCTGTGATGGTTGTCGCCTTGATTATGCACAAACAGTGTAGAGGATTCCTTGAAGATCTTTGTCTCCGGATGGTGTTAAGTATAAGGTTTATGCAAGATTTTGAGGTACTTTCCTTCCCAAACAGGCTGTGATGGTTGTTGCCCAGAAATTGTATAAGCAGTAAAGAGGATTCCTTGATGATCCCTGTTGGTTACTCTCTTTTTTTGCAAAAAAGAAAAAGTTCAGTTTTTAGAAAATAACGATTCCTGAAGGTTCCTGTGTGGGTTGTAGAAGATGTGAGGTGTTTAACCTCCACAGGTCTTTCCTGTCTTAGGATGGCGTTGGATACACTTGTGCTTCACAAGTGATCTGAAGAGTTGCGGTCTCGCCGGACCGAAAGTGATGTCACAAGTGGGCGTGCCCTTACGCGTTTCGTGAAACTGTCTTCACTTCATCAGAAGGTATGCCCACAGATGTTAGTGCAGTGTTACTTATAGTCCTTTCTATTGAGGAAGTTAATTGCTGCATTATTATTTGTTGTTATTAACTCACTTAAGAATTAATATTGGTAATTTGTCCTACTCATTGGAACAAGAGATATATTATTCCTTCTTTATTTGGAACAAAAAAAAAAAACATTAGAAAAAAACTTGAAAACTGAAACTGCAAGTGCAGCTTTTAACTATGTATTTATTTTGTTATATAACGGAAAAAGGCTTCAAAAACCGCTCCATTTGGATTAGATATGATTGTAAAAAACAAGAGATGTACTATTCCACCTTAATTTGGAACAAAAACATGAAAAAACATGAAAAAAGGTTAAGTGCATCCTTTAACTATGTGTTTTTTGTGTGTGTTTTTTTTGTGTTTTTTTTATGATGACAAAGAGGCCTCAATAGCGCTTCATTTGTGAATGTTTGGATTAGACATAACTATAAAAAGGGGGGGGGGGGTTCTTTCCTTTTACACTAGGGATCCCTGCTTATTTGAAGTGGGAAAAGTTTTCTTACTTAGTAGTACTTATTTAATTGGTTTTAATTATTGTCTACTTTTGTTTTAAGAACAACCGACTATTATTTCAACTGTATATCTGATTTCCTTCTTGTTAGACTGAAAACAGGCAAATAATCTGTGAAGAATTAATTTGTAGCATTTTTTGCTCCAACTTTACCTATGTGTTTACGGTTTTCAAATTCTTCTAATTTTAAAAAAAAAAAAATTTTTGTGGTTTAAAGTTGCAGGGTAATTTTATGATACTGTTTTATGGATCACAAAAAAGTAGCAAGGTCTATGTCTTTGTTTAGACCTCTTGGTTGGAGTGATCCCAGGCGATGAATCCAATAGGTCTCTTTTTTTGTAATTCAAGTCTCTCTTTGCCTTTTGTATCTGGCATTTGTTCAATAGCTTTGATGAAAAAATTATCGCTGTTTTTGTTATGAAACTGCTCAAAATGTTTCCCTATGCCATATTCAGAGTCCGCTTCTTTTATGTTATTAATGTGTTCTAAAGTCCGTCTTTTTAGACTCCTTTTCGTGCGTCCAATGTAAATTTTCTGACATGAGCATTCTAGTAAGTACACAACAAATTCTATTGCTAATATTTCTTTGTCATTATTTATGATCCATTTATTCTCTTCTTTGGTTTTATTTGTGTGACTACAACATATACAGTTTTTTCTGCCACATTTAAAAAATCCCTTTATTGGAGGGGTTTTTGCGTTGTTCTTTGTTCTTTTTAATATTGTTGGTGCAAGGATGTTTTTTATGCATTTGTTCTTTCTGCATATAACTTTTGGTGGTTCTGTTAATATGTGCTCCAGTATAGGGTCTTTTTGTAAAATCCCCCAATGTCTTTTTACAATTTTCTCAATCTGTTTGGCTCCACGATTGTAGGTGGTGATAAATCTGGTGTTAGTGTCTTGTTTTTTTTTTTATACTCACTATCTTTTTTTATTTAAAAGGCTATTTCTGTCAGTACTTTTTACCTTCTCATATGCTTCACTGACTGTAGTTACAGAATATAGTTTATTTTTAAATTTGGTTTTTAGAGAAACTGCTGCTTTTTCAAAGTCTTCATCTTTGCTACAATTTCGCTTTATTCTCTGAAACTGCCCATAAGGTATATTGTTTATCCAGTTTGGGTGATGGCAGCTGGCCGCATGAAGGTAGCCATTAGTGTAAGTCAGTTTAGTGTAGTTTTTGGTGTGTATCTCATTGTTTTCACAAAAGATAGTGACATCTAGAAAATCAAGAGATTGGTCTACCCAAGTTTTCGTGAACGAGAGATTCATGTTATTTAAATTTAAATGGTCAGTGAATATATTAAACTCCTGTTCTTCACCTTCCCATATAAGGATGATATGGTCAATTAATCTTTTCCAGAATTTAATTTTACTTAAATGAGGGTTTTTTGGTAAACACATATTCTTCTTCAAATTTCCCCATGTAGAGGTTGGCGAAATTTGGGGCAAATTTGGTCCCCATTGCGGTTCCCCATTTTTGGAGAAACATTTTGTTATCAAAGGAAAAGTAGTTTTTACCTAGAATGAATTTAATTGCATTACCAATGAACTCAATTTGTGTTTGATTCATTTCATTACTCTTTTCCAGAAAAAAGCGTACACTAGCAATCCCTTTCTCATGTGGGATTGCAGTGTATAGTGAGGTGACATCCAAAGATGCAAAATGGTAGTTTTTTTTCCAAAATTGATTGTCAATAAGGGACAATAAATGGGGAGTGTCACATAGGTAAGAATTTAATTTCGGCACTATGGGTCCTAAAAATGTATCTATATATTTGGATAAATGGCTTGTTAGACTATTTATACCCAAAATTATAGGTCTCCCGGGGGGTTTTAACATCCTTATGGATCTTGGGGAGGTGATAAAAGACCGCAGTTTTGGGAGTTTCATACTTTAAAAACTCAAATTCGTCTGTATTGAGATTTTTATCTCTCTTAGCTTGTCTAATTAGATCAAGATACTGGTCTAAGAAAATGTCAGTTGGATCTGATTTGAGCACTTCATATGTTTGTGTGTCAGAGAGAATATGATTGGCCTCTAATAAATAGTCCCCATAGTCTTGGACCACTATACCTCCTCCCTTGTCCGCTTGTCTAAACACTACATCTTTATCTTCACTTAGTTGTTTTAGTGCGGCTCTTTTTTTAAAGGTGAGGTTTCTTTTCTTTACATTAAAGGTGCTACATAGTTTTTCCATATCCCTTTTCACTAGTTCCATATCCCTTTTCACAGGTGTTAAATCACTCTGCCTTTAATATAAAAAAACAGGAAGCTGAAATATGTCAGGAACATTGTAAAGTACATTACACAAACTAATAAAGGTTGTCTGTCAACTTTTAAGTTCAGAAAATGTGAACAGGAACATAACACCAAGTATACATGTGTTCAAATATATTTATAACAACGTTTCTCCCAAGAAAAAGCTGTGTATGCTGTGCCTTTTACGTTTTTACATTGAATGACATGTCATAAATTGAACTGATTTGGGCTTTCCCCTTCTTCCTGTGCCGGCTGATGACGTCAAACCAGAGATCTCAGGAGTCCTGAGCGGCGCTCGGGGACTCACTGAGCGGCGCTCTGGGACTTAACTGAGCGGCGGTCGGGGACTCACTGGGGGGCCGTATAATGTATATTTGTAAAATTATCTGTGGGGCCATATCAGTCCGGTACTCGTGCCGCAATTGGCCCGCGGGCCGGACTTTGGACATGCCTGACCTAGATAATGAGTTTTGCGTTAATGTTTTAACGCTGAAAAAATGGCAATTTCAGCGTTAAAACAGTAAAGGGACACTAAACCCAATTTTTTTCTTTCTTAATTCATATAGAGCATGCAATTTTAAACAACTTTCTAATTTACTCCTATTATCAATTTTTCTTCGTTCTCTTGCTTTCTTTATTTGAAAAAGAAGGCATCTAAGCTATTTTTTTGGTTCAGACCATGGAAAGCACTTGTTTATTGGTAGGTGAATTTACCCACCAATCAGCAAGAACAACGCAGTGTGTTCACCAAAAATGGTCTGGCATCTAAACTTACATTCTTGCATTTCAAATAAAGATACCAAGAGAATGAAAAGAATTTGATAATAGGACTAAATTAGAAAGTTGCTTAAAATTGCATGCTCTATCTGAATCACAATAGAAAAAAATTAGGTTCAGTGTCCCTTAACGCAGCCATTACGAGTCATTTCCGGTATAGCTGTACACCAAGCATTTTAACCTGTAATGCAACGTCAGTCCTGCACTCAAAAAAATGAAATGCATGGGATCTCCATAGCGCTGCCATTACAAGTTTTGCAGTGAGGCTAAAAAGCTTGCATTACAACCTATACCAACACGATCCGTTTCACAATCTGAGACCAGTAGTTATGAGTTTTACACAGCAAAACTGTTACACAAAACTCAAAACTAAAGTGTTACAAAGTGCACTAACACCCATAAACTACCTATTAACCCCTAAACCGAGGCCCTCCCGCATTGCAAACACTATTTTAAACTTATTAACCCCTAATCTGCCGCTCCCGACATAGCCACCACTAATAAAATGTATTAACCCCTCATCCGCCGCTCCACAACATCGTCACCACTATACTAAAGTTATAAACCCCTATTCCCCCGCACCCCAACATTGCCCACAATATAATAAAGATATTAACTCCTTTTCCGCTTCTCCCCGACATCGCCACCACTAAATAAAGTTATTAACCCCGACTCCTCTGGCTTTCAACATGACTACCACTAAATAAATCTGTTAACCCCTAAACTGCCAGCGCTCCACATCGCAAAAAACTAAATTAAACTATTAACCCCTAAACCTAACAACCCCCTAACTTTAAATTAAAATTACAAGACCCCTATCTTAAAATAAATAAAAACTTACCTGTGAAAAAAAACTAAGTTTAAATTATAAATTAAACTAACATTACTATTATACTAAAATTAAAATAACTATCAATTAAATAAATTAAATCACTCATTAAAAAAACTTAACACTACTAAAAAAAATTAAATCTACAATTACAAAAAATAAAAAATACTAAATTACAAAAAAATATACTAAAGTACATAAAAAACAAACATTAAATTACATAAAATAAACAAAATGATTGAAAATAAAAACAATTACACCTAATCTAATAGCCCTATAAAAATAAAAAAGCCCCTTCAAAATAAAAAAAAACCTAGCCTACAATAAACTACCAATAGCCCTTAAAAATTGCATTTTGTAGGGCATTGCCCTAAATAAATCAGCTGTTTTACCTGTTAAAAATACAAAGACCCCCCCAACAGTAAAACCCACCACCCAACCCCTCAAAATAAAAAACCTAACTCTGAAAAAAACCTAAGCTGCCCATTGCCCTGAAAAGGGCATTTGTATGAGCATTGCCCTTAAAAGGGTATTCAGCTCTTTTAAGAAAAGCCCAAACCCTAATCTAAAAAAAAAACACCCAAAAAAAGTTTAAAAAAAACCTAACACTAACCCCCGACGATCCTCTTACAGTTTTTAAAGTCCGGACATCCATCCTCATGCAGGCGGCGAGAAGTCTTTATCCCGGCGGTGAGGTCTTCATCCATCCAGACGACGTCTTCTATTTTCATCCAGGCGGTATCTTCTATCTTCATCCCAGTGGCGCGGAGCGGCTCCATCCTGAAGACATCCGGCGCAGAGCATCCTCTTCATACGGTCGCCGCTGTATACTGAATCTTCAATACAAGGGAGCCTTTTCAAAATGGCGTCCCTTGCATTCCTATTGGCTGATTTTGATTATTTTTTTTGTTGAAAAAACAAAGTTCACCAAGGGTAAATTAGAGGAAAAATTAGCAAAATAATGAAAAGATATTACATAGTTTTACTATTAATAATTAAATAATGAAAATATTTCACAAAGTTTTTACTGTGCATAATTTACAAAGATTTAATTTTGAGTTTTAATCTCCATTCATTTAACTTTTTTTCAGTAGGTTAGACATCCAAGAAAAGTAATACAAGGGAAGGTGCTGGAATCAACTACAACAGGGAGAATTATATATATATCACAGCACCTCTCTGCATCCTTTATGCTTTCCCCACTGATTTGTGATGCAGTCCCTGCTTTGTTAGTGAATTTATTTAATGCCAAGTGCCAAGATTGCCAACACATCAGCATGAGAAACTGAACACATATTATATATGGAATTGAAACATAATTTCTGGGCCAATAGATATAGAAAAACAGATAAAGCCAATGTCACTACTGTTTATATAGGGCTATAGATGTGAAAGATAAAAAAAGAAGAAGGCGCCACCATGGTGCACAATCAGATGATTCAAACACGCCAAATGTACAAGTAAGACCGTACTTACAAGCTGTATGACACTTGAGAAGTGTCACAAATGCCTTCTGGACTGTTGGGAGTCGTCCAGCTAACTCACACTGATGGATGTCAGAGCAGCTCTGGAGCGTGGGAGCGGCGACAGGCAAACAGCATGCAGTGACCAGCTACAAACTTAGCATCAAGCCGGATCGTCCACTGGTGTTAATGGATACACCAGTAAAAGTAGATACACTAGTGGATACAATGTATCAAAATGAATCCAAATGTTGAATAAAATTGTAGAGTATATGATTGAATAAAGATGATGATTCGTGGCAAAAGTCTAGTAAAAACAAACAGACTTTATTTAAAGTATAGCAGCACAACGTTTCTCGGTCTTTCCTGACCGTTTCCTCAGGTGCAATATACAAAATGATTAAAACCACGAACTTTTATTGCCGAGTTTTCGGCGTCTTCTAAAGTGAACAGCGCATGCGTGGAGGTGTGACCACTACAAGAGCTACCATTGGTTGTTATTGTCCAATGTTAGAGGAAATAATGTTCAAGCCTCTATGTGATGTGAACAGCATGAGTAAAAAACTGCCACTCGTGTCATATATGCAAAATCGTGCAGGATTATATTAAACAAGCACTTTTATAAGGGGTATATAAAATACACCTAGATGAAATAAGTCTATATCCATATATGTAGTATAAATACGGGTATGAAAATAAATAGTAATATATATATATATTTATCAATGGGAGGCTCTTAGTGGTGACACCAATCGCGCACACTAAAAACAAACATAAAGCAGGTAAAACTAGAATATCTATCAATCTGGATACAAATAATATAATATTTGCCGGATAATACATCATAATACTGTATACATTAGCCTCATATGGGAGACCTAAAGTTAAAGATTTCTATAGCGTAGAACGTAAATAAATACGAAGGTGTACACACAAATAAATTATGAAACTAAATGAATAAATAAATGGTGCAGATAAAACCTACTAATAAAACATATTTATAAATAGTATGCAAGTAAAATATCTAGCTATACATGCATATGTGCACCTATGCACGTCTCATGTCTCATGAGTATGGCTGAAACCACAACCCATAAGGCAGCCCACATGAAATAAGATATATCTATCCCTCGCCAATCATGTTATAGCTATATTTGTTTTCACATAAAGTGCAGATAAAACCTACTTATAAAACATATTTATAAATAATATACAAATAAAATATCTAGCTATACATGCATATATGCACCTATACCGTCTCATATCTCATGAGTATGGCTGAAACCACAACCCATAAGGCATCAAACATGGAATACGATATATCTATCCATCGCCAATAATGTTGTATCTATATTAATTTTCACATAAGGCAATGGAGGTAGAAGTCACCATAAAGATACCATCAGCAAAATATATGTTAAAATATATTAAAAAACTAGTTAAAAGCTGCCATATCGATATTGGCATTGAGACCACCAGGGGACAGACTTTTGAGTTTCCAAATCCAAAAGGTCTCCCTTTGTCTCAAATGTAAAAACATGTTCCTGCCCCACTTGGGTAGGATCTGTTCTAATGGGAATATAGAAAAACAATCAGTAGGTGAAGAGTGGCAATGACTAGCATGTTTGGGAATACTATGGTTTTTGATATTGTTTTCTATGTTTCTTTTGTGTTCCCCCCACCTCTTTTTTAGGGGCCTGGAGGTCCTCCCCACGTATTGGAGCCCACATACACATTCTAAGAGGTAGACAACAAAGGGAGAATCACACGTAAAATGTGAATTAATGTTAAATCTTTCTTTTGTGATAAATGAACTAAATTCAATTCTATTTGGATTTGTGAAAACACATAGGCCACAGTGTGCACGATTGCATTTATAGAAACCTGGTTTTCCTAGTAGTGTAGAGTCCCTATTTTTAAGGGTATAACCATTTGTTTTGTTTGTAGTCTGATGTACTTTCATGACTACCTTGCTGGGTGCCAGCTTATTTTTTAAGGTGGGAGCTCTTCTGTAAGTACATATTGGTTGCTTACTCAAAGTGTTGGTAAGAAATGGATCATTCTCTAGGATGTACCAATATTTTTCTAAAATGCCTTTGATCTTTTTGTGGTTGTTATTAAATTGTGTTACAAATCTAACCCCAGTATTATTAAACTCCCTGGGATTTTTGGACTTATCTTCTTTATCGGTCACATTGTTGTCCCCTGTGTATTTAGAGAAAAAATCTTCTCTACATTTCCTTCTGGCCTCAAGGAAGCTGGTCTCAATTAGACTACTCGGAAAATTCTTTTCCAAAAACCTTTCTTTTAAAAGGTTAGCCTGTATATCAAAAGTTTTCAAATCAGTGCAGTTTCTGCGCAACCTACAGAACTGATTGTATGGTATATTCTTTTTCCAAGGTAAGTGGTGGTTGCTTTTAAAATTAAGATAGCAGTTTGCATCCACTGGTTTGAAAAAAGTTTTGGTAGTGATGTTGCCCAAATTGTCCCATTCTAATATCAAATCCAAAAAGTCTATACTTGTTTCATCCATTTTGGATGAAAACTGCAGCCCCATATCGTTATCATTTAATTTGTCAACAAAATTTTGGGCTTCTATAGTGCTGCCTTCCCAAATAAACAGGAGGTCATCAATGAAACGGCCATAGAAGACCAGATTCGCCACCGAGTCGGAGGAATAGATGTATCTGTCCTCAAACATGCCCATAAATAAATTGGCAAAACTCGGGGCGAATCTGGTCCCCATGGCCGTTCCCTTGATCTGCAAAAAGAATTTTTCTTGATAGACAAAATAATTATTCTTAAGGACAAATAGGATACATTCCAAAAGAAATTTCCTTTGTTTCTCTGGCATATACATGTCTTGTTTTAAGTAGTATTCAATGGCATTTATGCCTAAATCATGGGCTATATTTGAATACAAAGCCGAGACATCACAAGTAAGCCATAAAAGTTTCCTATTTTCCTTCTTAATTTTAGATATCTTATAAATGAGATCCGGAGTGTCTTGAATATATGAAGTTAGAGTGACTACTGATTTTTTTAGGAATTGATCCACATATTCGGATAGACTACATGTGAGATTGCCAATACCCGAAATGATAGGCCTCCCAGGAGGATCCACCAAATTTTTGTGGATCTTCGGGAGGTGGTAATAATAGGCCAGATTCGGATTAGTAGGGATTAAAAAATCCCTTTCTTTTTTAGTTAAAATACCTTCTAACCAGCCACGGTCAACCATTTTGACCAGACTGGCCAGAAATTTGTTCGTGGGATTGAAAGTAAGGATTTTGTAATACTGTTTATCATACAGGATCCTATCGGCTTCTCTTATGTAGTCTACACGATTCTGTATGATAATTCCTCCACCCTTATCCGCTTCTCTGATTATTATGTTATTATTAGAAGCTAGTCTAGATAGGGCCTTAACTTCATAAATGTTCAAATTGGAATCTTTGGTTCTAGCTCTCGGTAGTTTTCCAAAATCTTCCAATACTAGTTTTTGAAATAGTTCAATATTTAAACCTGCATTGGGTGGGTTAAAATTAGATTTAGGCGTTAGATTTGAATGTATACAATCTTCAAAAAGATCAGCATAAAGAGTATCTGGATCAAAATATATAATGTCCGTGGAAGGACGTTCACTCATGTCATTAGTTAAAATTGGTCTATGGCCTGAATCTTTTAGTTTCTTTTCACAGAAATAACGCTGCAAAGATAATTTGCGAACAAACTTGTTCAAATCAACAAACAAGTCAAATAAATTGTGTTGGTTTGATGGACAAAACGATAAGCCCCTATTTAAAACACAAATTTCTTCGTTGGAAAGAACATGATTGGATAAATTATATATATTTTTACTCATGCGTTTAAGTTTCTCTTTTTTGGAAGTCTTACCTCTCCCTCTGCTGCCACGTTGGCGTATGATCTTTTTCTTGGTGTAGTGGTAGCCATTTTTTCCCCCTCTTGGGCCCTTTCTAATTGTTTTAATCTGATTGGTGCATGTCTGAGGTGTGGCGGGGTGTACATCTGTTTTTGTTCGTACTGAAAAACCTGAGATTTATTAATCTGTCTGTTTTCATCTCTTTGATAGCTATTGTTGTAATTAGTTTCATTTGGTTGGACTCTAGAATTGTTCCCATGGTGCCTGTTTTGAAACCCACGGTTATTGTATTCTATCTCTTCCTCCCTGTAGTGTTGTTGGTTGTTATTTGGATACTGATTATATCTATATGTGTGTGGACTGTTGTTAAAATCCTCTCTTTCCCAGTTAGAGGTAGAGGGTTGACCATATTCTCTATGGTTAGAATTAAATGGGGTATTATTTGAGTTTCTAAAACTCAAATTTTTCTTTTTATCTCTGGGTTTCTTATAATTAACTTTTACCCATGGTTTCTCTTGGGGTATATCAGTTTCCAGTGAGCCACTATTGTGTTCACTTTCTAAAGTTCCCTTTTGAAAATCATATACTTTGCCTTCCAGATAATCTTTCTCATCTCTAGCTAGTTTTTTGATTTTGGTGTGTATAATTTTCTTTTGGAATGTATCTGATTTTTCTTGTACTTCTTTTATGTGTTTAGTATAATCAGTATTAGATTCATGTTTGATTAAAGTATTCTGAATCTCCTCAATATCAGACTCTGTTTTGTTCAAAAGAGTTGTTCTAAACTCAATTAGTAAATCTATGAGTTTTAGTGAACAGTCTGTCAGAGTAGCCTGCCATTTTTCAGTCAACTCTACATCTTGTTTGAAGGAACATAATTTTAAAATTCTGAGACCTCTAGGGATCTGACCTCTCTCTTTATACTTTTTAAGTGTATCTATATCCCACCAATGTCTGTGTTCATTTTTTAAGGCATCCTCTAATTTGTGGAATAATTGTACCATGGAGAGATCATCTATGATTTCATCTGACATATCTTGTATATTCTCATGGTTACTCAGGGCTTCCCTATGTTTAAGTCTTTGGTCTCTGTTTTGCATGGTGAATGTGTTAAAAAATGGAAATTTCTAGAGCAAATATGTTGAAGTCAATAAATCACAATAATCTGGTAACCCAGTAATATGATTATAGTGTGTAAAAGTGATAATGTGATACAATAATAATAATAATAAATGAAATCACATGTGGTACATGATGTATATATGTAATCTGTATGTATAACAGTGCAGTAGTTGCAAACGGGATATATGAACCACTGTTCTAATTAGTGTGAAGGTGTGCAAGTGTGCACACAAGAAAATAAATAAATAAAAATAATATATAGATGTGTACAAAATGGTGCAGTATCGAAAAGTTTAACTACCGTATAACCACATATATAGTGGCCGGTATAGTGATATATTATAAGTAGTCGCTAACTGGTCATACCCAAAGAACAAAAAGATTATTAAATGTGAAAAAAACCAGTGCGCCAAATACCTGTATATAAAAAGTGAAAATATCAACATATAGTGCAATACTATAATAAAATACCCCTATATATATATACAGGAGTGGACATTACAAAATATATATACAGAGTGATAAAAAGTCCCAATCAAACCAATCTGGTAGATGGTGGAAATGTGATATTGGACAGTTCGTCTAGTCCATAATCCAGATTCAAATGTCTGGAACAGATGGCAGGCTGCTTCTTCGAAATTCTTGTTGGTGTCCCAAGATGTTATGATCTGCAGATGTGAAAGATAAAAAAAAGAAGAAGGCGCCACCATGGTGCACAATCAGATGATTCAAACACGCCAAATGTACAAGTAAGACCGTACTTACAAGCTGTATGACACTTGAGAAGTGTCACAAATGCCTTCTGGACTGTTGGGAGTCGTCCAGCTAACTCACACTGATGGATGTCAGAGCAGCTCTGGAGCGTGGGAGCGGCGACAGGCAAACAGCATGCAGTGACCAGCTACAAACTTAGCATCAAGCCGGATCGTCCACTGGTGTTAATGGATACACCAGTAAAAGTAGATACACTAGTGGATACAATGTATCAAAATGAATCCAAATGTTGAATAAAATTGTAGAGTATATGATTGAATAAAGATGATGATTCGTGGCAAAAGTCTAGTAAAAACAAACAGACTTTATTTAAAGTATAGCAGCACAACGTTTCTCGGTCTTTCCTGACCGTTTCCTCAGGTGCAATATACAAAATGATTAAAACCACGAACTTTTATTGCCGAGTTTTCGGCGTCTTCTAAAGTGAACAGCGCATGCGTGGAGGTGTGACCACTACAAGAGCTACCATTGGTTGTTATTGTCCAATGTTAGAGGAAATAATGTTCAAGCCTCTATGTGATGTGAACAGCATGAGTAAAAAACTGCCACTCGTGTCATATATGCAAAATCGTGCAGGATTATATTAAACAAGCACTTTTATAAGGGGTATATAAAATACACCTAGATGAAATAAGTCTATATCCATATATGTAGTATAAATACGGGTATGAAAATAAATAGTAATATATATATATATTTATCAATGGGAGGCTCTTAGTGGTGACACCAATCGCGCACACTAAAAACAAACATAAAGCAGGTAAAACTAGAATATCTATCAATCTGGATACAAATAATATAATATTTGCCGGATAATACATCATAATACTGTATACATTAGCCTCATATGGGAGACCTAAAGTTAAAGATTTCTATAGCGTAGAACGTAAATAAATACGAAGGTGTACACACAAATAAATTATGAAACTAAATGAATAAATAAATGGTGCAGATAAAACCTACTAATAAAACATATTTATAAATAGTATGCAAGTAAAATATCTAGCTATACATGCATATGTGCACCTATGCACGTCTCATGTCTCATGAGTATGGCTGAAACCACAACCCATAAGGCAGCCCACATGAAATAAGATATATCTATCCCTCGCCAATCATGTTATAGCTATATTTGTTTTCACATAAAGTGCAGATAAAACCTACTTATAAAACATATTTATAAATAATATACAAATAAAATATCTAGCTATACATGCATATATGCACCTATACCGTCTCATATCTCATGAGTATGGCTGAAACCACAACCCATAAGGCATCAAACATGGAATACGATATATCTATCCATCGCCAATAATGTTGTATCTATATTAATTTTCACATAAGGCAATGGAGGTAGAAGTCACCATAAAGATACCATCAGCAAAATATATGTTAAAATATATTAAAAAACTAGTTAAAAGCTGCCATATCGATATTGGCATTGAGACCACCAGGGGACAGACTTTTGAGTTTCCAAATCCAAAAGGTCTCCCTTTGTCTCAAATGTAAAAACCTGTTCCTGCCCCACTTGGGTAGGATCTGTTCTAATGGGAATATAGAAAAACAATCAGTAGGTGAAGAGTGGCAATGACTAGCATGTTTGGGAATACTATGGTTTTTGATATTGTTTTCTATGTTTCTTTTGTGTTCCCCCCACCTCTTTTTTAGGGGCCTGGAGGTCCTCCCCACGTATTGGAGCCCACAAACACATTCTAAGAAGTAGACAACAAAGGGAGAATCACACGTAAAATGTGAATTAATGTTAAATCTTTCTTTTGTGATAAATGAACTAAATTCAATTCTATTTGGATTTGTGAAAACACATAGGCCACAGTGTGCACGATTGCATTTATAGAAACCTGGTTTTCCTAGTAGTGTAGAGTCCCTATTTTTAAGGGTATAACCATTTGTTTTGTTTGTAGTCTGATGTACTTTCATGACTACCTTGCTGGGTGCCAGCTTATTTTTTAAGGTGGGAGCTCTTCTGTAAGTACATATTGGTTGCTTACTCAAAGTGTTGGTAAGAAATGGATCATTCTCTAGGATGTACCAATATTTTTCTAAAATGCCTTTGATCTTTTTGTGGTTGTTATTAAATTGTGTTACAAATCTAACCCCAGTATTATTAAACTCCCTGGGATTTTTGGACTTATCTTCTTTATCGGTCACATTGTTGTCCCCTGTGTATTTAGAGAAAAAATCTTCTCTACATTTCCTTCTGGCCTCAAGGAAGCTGGTCTCAATTAGACTACTCGGAAAATTCTTTTCCAAAAACCTTTCTTTTAAAAGGTTAGCCTGTATATCAAAAGTTTTCAAATCAGTGCAGTTTCTGCGCAACCTACAGAACTGATTGTATGGTATATTCTTTTTCCAAGGTAAGTGGTGGTTGCTTTTAAAATTAAGATAGCTGTTTGCATCCACTGGTTTGAAAAAAGTTTTGGTAGTGATGTTGCCCAAATTGTCCCATTCTAATATCAAATCCAAAAAGTCTATACTTGTTTCATCCATTTTGGATGAAAACTGCAGCCCCATATCGTTATCATTTAATTTGTCAACAAAATTTTGGGCTTCTATAGTGCTGCCTTCCCAAATAAACAGGAGGTCATCAATGAAACGGCCATAGAAGACCAGATTCGCCACTGAGTCGGAGGAATAGATGTATCTGTCCTCAAACATGCCCATAAATAAATTGGCAAAACTCGGGGCGAATCTGGTCCCCATGGCCGTTCCCTTGATCTGCAAAAAGAATTTTTCTTGATAGACAAAATAATTATTCTTAAGGACAAATAGGATACATTCCAAAAGAAATTTCCTTTGTTTCTCTGGCATATACATGTCTTGTTTTAAGTAGTATTCAATGGCATTTATGCCTAAATCATGGGCTATATTTGAATACAAAGCCGAGACATCACAAGTAAGCCATAAAAGTTTCCTATTTTCCTTCTTAATTTTAGATATCTTATAAATGAGATCCGGAGTGTCTTGAATATATGAAGTTAGAGTGACTACTGATTTTTTTAGGAATTGATCCACATATTCGGATAGACTACATGTGAGATTGCCAATACCCGAAATGATAGGCCTCCCAGGAGGATCCACCAAATTTTTGTGGATCTTCGGGAGGTGGTAATAATAGGCCAGATTCGGATTAGTAGGGATTAAAAAATCCCTTTCTTTTTTAGTTAAAATACCTTCTAACCAGCCACGGTCAACCATTTTGACCAGACTGGCCAGAAATTTGTTCGTGGGATTGAAAGTAAGGATTTTGTAATACTGTTTATCATACAGGATCCTATCGGCTTCTCTTATGTAGTCTACACGATTCTGTATGATAATTCCTCCACCCTTATCCGCTTCTCTGATTATTATGTTATTATTAGAAGCTAGTCTAGATAGGGCCTTAACTTCATAAATGTTCAAATTGGAATCTTTGGTTCTAGCTCTCGGTAGTTTTCCAAAATCTTCCAATACTAGTTTTTGAAATAGTTCAATATTTAAACCTGCATTGGGTGGGTTAAAATTAGATTTAGGCGTTAGATTTGAATGTATACAATCTTCAAAAAGATCAGCATAAAGAGTATCTGGATCAAAATATATAATGTCCGTGGAAGGACGTTCACTCATGTCATTAGTTAAAATTGGTCTATGGCCTGAATCTTTTAGTTTCTTTTCACAGAAATAACGCTGCAAAGATAATTTGCGAACAAACTTGTTCAAATCAACAAACAAGTCAAATAAATTGTGTTGGTTTGATGGACAAAACGATAAGCCCCTATTTAAAACACAAATTTCTTCGTTGGAAAGAACATGATTGGATAAATTATATATATTTTTACTCATGCGTTTAAGTTTCTCTTTTTTGGAAGTCTTACCTCTCCCTCTGCTGCCACGTTGGCGTATGATCTTTTTCTTGGTGTAGTGGTAGCCATTTTTTCCCCCTCTTGGGCCCTTTCTAATTGTTTTAATCTGATTGGTGCATGTCTGAGGTGTGGCGGGGTGTACATCTGTTTTTGTTCGTACTGAAAAACCTGAGATTTATTAATCTGTCTGTTTTCATCTCTTTGATAGCTATTGTTGTAATTAGTTTCATTTGGTTGGACTCTAGAATTGTTCCCATGGTGCCTGTTTTGAAACCCACGGTTATTGTATTCTATCTCTTCCTCCCTGTAGTGTTGTTGGTTGTTATTTGGATACTGATTATATCTATATGTGTGTGGACTGTTGTTAAAATCCTCTCTTTCCCAGTTAGAGGTAGAGGGTTGACCATATTCTCTATGGTTAGAATTAAATGGGGTATTATTTGAGTTTCTAAAACTCAAATTTTTCTTTTTATCTCTGGGTTTCTTATAATTAACTTTTACCCATGGTTTCTCTTGGGGTATATCAGTTTCCAGTGAGCCACTATTGTGTTCACTTTCTAAAGTTCCCTTTTGAAAATCATATACTTTGCCTTCCAGATAATCTTTCTCATCTCTAGCTAGTTTTTTGATTTTGGTGTGTATAATTTTCTTTTGGAATGTATCTGATTTTTCTTGTACTTCTTTTATGTGTTTAGTATAATCAGTATTAGATTCATGTTTGATTAAAGTATTCTGAATCTCCTCAATATCAGACTCTGTTTTGTTCAAAAGAGTTGTTCTAAACTCAATTAGTAAATCTATGAGTTTTAGTGAACAGTCTGTCAGAGTAGCCTGCCATTTTTCAGTCAACTCTACATCTTGTTTGAAGGAACATAATTTTAAAATTCTGAGACCTCTAGGGATCTGACCTCTCTCTTTATACTTTTTAAGTGTATCTATATCCCACCAATGTCTGTGTTCATTTTTTAAGGCATCCTCTAATTTGTGGAATAATTGTACCATGGAGAGATCATCTATGATTTCATCTGACATATCTTGTATATTCTCATGGTTACTCAGGGCTTCCCTATGTTTAAGTCTTTGGTCTCTGTTTTGCATGGTGAATGTGTTAAAAAATGGAAATTTCTAGAGCAAATATGTTGAAGTCAATAAATCACAATAATCTGGTAACCCAGTAATATGATTATAGTGTGTAAAAGTGATAATGTGATACAATAATAATAATAATAAATGAAATCACATGTGGTACATGATGTATATATGTAATCTGTATGTATAACAGTGCAGTAGTTGCAAACGGGATATATGAACCACTGTTCTAATTAGTGTGAAGGTGTGCAAGTGTGCACACAAGAAAATAAATAAATAAAAATAATATATAGATGTGTACAAAATGGTGCAGTATCGAAAAGTTTAACTACCGTATAACCACATATATAGTGGCCGGTATAGTGATATATTATAAGTAGTCGCTAACTGGTCATACCCAAAGAACAAAAAGATTATTAAATGTGAAAAAAACCAGTGCGCCAAATACCTGTATATAAAAAGTGAAAATATCAACATATAGTGCAATACTATAATAAAATACCCCTATATATATATACAGGAGTGGACATTACAAAATATATATACAGAGTGATAAAAAGTCCCAATCAAACCAATCTGGTAGATGGTGGAAATGTGATATTGGACAGTTCGTCTAGTCCATAATCCAGATTCAAATGTCTGGAACAGATGGCAGGCTGCTTCTTCGAAATTCTTGTTGGTGTCCCAAGATGTTATGATCTGCAGATGTGAAAGATAAAAAAAGAAGAAGGCGCCACCATGGTGCACAATCAGATGATTCAAACACGCCAAATGTACAAGTAAGACCGTACTTACAAGCTGTATGACACTTGAGAAGTGTCACAAATGCCTTCTGGACTGTTGGGAGTCGTCCAGCTAACTCACACTGATGGATGTCAGAGCAGCTCTGGAGCGTGGGAGCGGCGACAGGCAAACAGCATGCAGTGACCAGCTACAAACTTAGCATCAAGCCGGATCGTCCACTGGTGTTAATGGATACACCAGTAAAAGTAGATACACTAGTGGATACAATGTATCAAAATGAATCCAAATGTTGAATAAAATTGTAGAGTATATGATTGAATAAAGATGATGATTCGTGGCAAAAGTCTAGTAAAAACAAACAGACTTTATTTAAAGTATAGCAGCACAACGTTTCTCGGTCTTTCCTGACCGTTTCCTCAGGTGCAATATACAAAATGATTAAAACCACGAACTTTTATTGCCGAGTTTTCGGCGTCTTCTAAAGTGAACAGCGCATGCGTGGAGGTGTGACCACTACAAGAGCTACCATTGGTTGTTATTGTCCAATGGTAGAGGAAATAATGTTCAAGCCTCTATGTGATGTGAACAGCATGAGTAAAAAACTGCCACTCGTGTCATATATGCAAAATCGTGCAGGATTATATTAAACAAGCACTTTTATAAGGGGTATATAAAATACACCTAGATGAAATAAGTTTATATCCATATATGTAGTATAAATACGGGTATGAAAATAAATAGTAATATATATATATATTTATCAATGGGAGGCTCTTAGTGGTGACACCAATCGCGCACACTAAAAACAAACATAAAGCAGGTAAAACTAGAATATCTATCAATCTGGATACAAATAATATAATATTTGCCGGATAATACATCATAATACTGTATACATTAGCCTCATATGGGAGACCTAAAGTTAAAGATTTCTATAGCGTAGAACGTAAATAAATACGAAGGTGTACACACAAATAAATTATGAAACTAAATGAATAAATAAATGGTGCAGATAAAACCTACTAATAAAACATATTTATAAATAGTATGCAAGTAAAATATCTAGCTATACATGCATATGTGCACCTATGCACGTCTCATGTCTCATGAGTATGGCTGAAACCACAACCCATAAGGCAGCCCACATGAAATAAGATATATCTATCCCTCGCCAATCATGTTATAGCTATATTTGTTTTCACATAAAGTGCAGATAAAACCTACTTATAAAACATATTTATAAATAATATACAAATAAAATATCTAGCTATACATGCATATATGCACCTATACCGTCTCATATCTCATGAGTATGGCTGAAACCACAACCCATAAGGCATCAAACATGGAATACGATATATCTATCCATCGCCAATAATGTTGTATCTATATTAATTTTCACATAAGGCAATGGAGGTAGAAGTCACCATAAAGATACCATCAGCAAAATATATGTTAAAATATATTAAAAAACTAGTTAAAAGCTGCCATATCGATTCCATGTTTGATGCCTTATGGGTTGTGGTTTCAGCCATACTCATGAGATATGAGACGGTATAGGTGCATATATGCATGTATAGCTAGATATTTTATTTGTATATTATTTATAAATATGTTTTATAAGTAGGTTTTATCTGCACTTTATTTGAAAACAAATATAGCTATAACATGATTGGCGAGGGATAGATATATCTTATTTCATGTGGGCTGCCTTATGGGTTGTGGTTTCAGCCATACTCATGAGACATGAGACGTGCATAGGTGCACATATGCATGTATAGCTAGATATTTTACTTGCATACTATTTATAAATATGTTTTATTAGTAGGTTTTATCTGCACCATTTATTTATTCATTTAGTTTCATAATTTATTTGTGTGTACACCTTCGTATTTATTTACGTTCTACGCTATAGAAATCTTTAACTTTAGGTCTCCCATATGAGGCTAATGTATACAGTATTATGATGTATTATCCGGCAAATATTATATTATTTGTATCCAGATTGATAGATATTCTAGTTTTACCTGCTTTATGTTTGTTTTTAGTGTGCGCGATTGGTGTCACCACTAAGAGCCTCCCATTGATAAATATATATATATATTACTATTTATTTTCATACCCGTATTTATACTACATATATGGATATAGACTTATTTCATCTAGGTGTATTTTATATACCCCTTATAAAAGTGCTTGTTTAATATAATCCTGCACGATTTTGCATATATGACACGAGTGGCAGTTTTTTACTCATGCTGTTCACATCACATAGAGGCTTGAACATTATTTCCTCTAACATTGGACAATAACAACCAATGGTAGCTCTTGTAGTGGTCACACCTCCACGCATGCGCTGTTCACTTTAGAAGACGCCGAAAACTCGGCAATAAAAGTTCGTGGTTTTAATCATTTTGTATATTGCACCTGAGGAAACGGTCAGGAAAGACCGAGAAACGTTGTGCTGCTATACTTTAAATAAAGTCTGTTTGTTTTTACTAGACTTTTGCCACGAATCATCATCTTTATTCAATCATATACTCTACAATTTTATTCAACATTTGGATTCATTTTGATACATTGTATCCACTAGTGTATCTACTTTTACTGGTGTATCCATTAACACCAGTGGACGATCCGGCTTGATGCTAAGTTTGTAGCTGGTCACTGCATGCTGTTTGCCTGTCGCCGCTCCCACGCTCCAGAGCTGCTCTGACATCCATCAGTGTGAGTTAGCTGGACGACTCCCAACAGTCCAGAAGGCATTTGTGACACTTCTCAAGTGTCATACAGCTTGTAAGTACGGTCTTACTTGTACATTTGGCGTGTTTGAATCATCTGATTGTGCACCATGGTGGCGCCTTCTTCTTTTTTTATCTTTCACATCTGCAGATCATAACATCTTGGGACACCAACAAGAATTTCGAAGAAGCAGCCTGCCATCTGTTCCAGACATTTGAATCTGGATTATGGACTAGACGAACTGTCCAATATCACATTTCCACCATCTACCAGATTGGTTTGATTGGGACTTTTTATCACTCTGTATATATATTTTGTAATGTCCACTCCTGTATATATATATATAGGGGTATTTTATTATAGTATTGCACTATATGTTGATATTTTCACTTTTTATATACAGGTATTTGGCGCACTGGTTTTTTTCACATTTAATAATATATAGGGCTATAGTCTATGGGGCCTAGTTTAAGAACGTGCGAGCAGACATGATCCGATATTGCGGATCATGTCCGCTGCACAACGATAAATGCCGACAGCATACACTGTCGGCATTTATCATTGCACCAGCAGTTCTTGTGAACTGCTGGTGCAATGCCGCCCCCTGCAGATTTGTGGCCAATTGGCCACTAGCAGGGGGTGTCAATCAACCCGATCGTATTGGATCGGGTTGATTTCTGGCGATGTCTGTCCGCCGCATCAGAGCAGGCGGAAAGGTTATGGAGCAGTGTTCTTTAGACTGCTGCTTCATAACTTGTGTTTTTGGCTTCACAAAAAAATCCAAGTGAAGATAAGAACATTATGGATTATATGCCCATCGTTGTTTCGTTTGGGAATGTAGGTCTAGTCATTTCTTATTTGGCATATGGACAAGATAGATACATAGGACATATTTTCATTTTCACACTATAGACCTTTACCATGAACCTGTGACATTTTTGCACAGAGGGGATATGATATCACTGGTCATATATTTGTAATTTTTATAAGATTTGTGTTTGAGTGATTGAGTTGTAGTGTCCACATAGATAATTAAAAAAAAAATATATATATATATATATATATATATATTAAAAACTAACAGCACCACTCCTTACTACTTATAACATATATTCACATATAGGGGCCGAATTATCAAGCTCTGAACGCCCGCCGGAAACACAAAGATATGAAGCAGCAGTCTAAACGTGTCCGCCTGCTCTGAGGAGGTGGACAGACATCGCCAGAAATCAACCCGATTGTGTATGCTGTTGGCATTTATCGATGTGCAGCGGACATGATCCGCAATATCGGATCATGTCCGCTCGCACCTTCTTAATTAGGCCCCATAGTGTTTGTGTATATACATATATATATAGATTAAAAGAAGAACATATACAGCGCTTAGTGGAGTAAGTAAAAGTCCCTATAAATCAATATAAGACTCAAGGCTGTCACGTGATGCTGCCCAAAAACCTGACAGAACCAATAGGGTCCCCACCACTACAGGTGTACTGTCAAACAGGGAAACAAATGGCTAAAAAGATTGATCACAGGCGCAGGACCAGACCATCCTTAAGTCCCAAAATTGAAGGGTAATCAATATATATAAAAATATCAAGTAGTTAATTGTACAAAGGTGTATGTACATACAATATTTAATTAGATTTTAGCAAATATAGCCAAATGTCAAGAGATAATACTTATTTTCCAATTAAGAGGTTCCAAGAAAAATTGTAATAAACATATGTACATGACAATCTTATCAGTGTTATAACTCCACAGCTTTTTAGGCTTATTAAAAAGAGAAAACACTCAAAGAGTCCCAAAAAGTGAGGTAAAATAAAGCAGTTCCCAAAAAATCTAAGTGAAGATAATTCGAGTCCAAATTTGGGGTTAGTTGTTGTGCCCAAACACCCGTAGTAATAGATGAACTCCCTACTTACAATAAAATACCTCAATCAGAATGAGGTAAGTGCCGACAAGTTGTTAGGTAGAAAGCTTCCCAGCTGACACGTGATCCGCTGTTCAAACGACTCCTGGCACCAATCCCTTTTTCCCTTTCCCTTCTGTTCTCAAGCTTGTTATGGTCTCATCAAATGTCAGGATGCAAATAATAAAAATAAAAGCAAGATAGTGCAATATTGTTTTTTACAAGACACACTTACGGCTAGATTACGAGTTGTGTGTTAGGCTTAAAAAGCAGCGTTAAGAGGTCCTAACGCAACTTTTTAATGCCCGCTGGTATTACGAGTCTTGCAGGTACAGGTCTACCTCTCACTTTTTTGGCCAGACTTGGAAATACCGCAAATCCACTTACGTAAATTGCGTATCCTCTTTTTTTCAATGGGACTTGCATAGCTCCAGTATTACGAGTCTGACAAAAAGTGAGCAGTAGACCCTCTCCTTTCAAGACTGGTACCGCATTTTAAAGCCAGTAGTTAAGAGTTTTACACTACAACTCCGTAGCATAAAACTCTTAACTAAAGTGCTAAAAAGTACACTAACACCCATAAACTACCTATTAACCCCTAAACCGAGGCCCCCCGTCCACATCGCAAACACTAAAATAAATTTTTTAACCCCTAATCTGCCGAACTGGACATCGCCGCCACTATAATAAATATATTAACCCCTAAACCGCCTCACTCCCGCATCGCAAACATTACTTAAATATTATTAACCCCTAATCTGCCGCCCCTAACATCGACGCCACCTACCTACATTTATTAACCCCCTTATCTGCCGCCCCAACATCTCTGCCACTATATTAAAGTTATTAACCCCTAAATCTAAGTCTAGCCCTAACCCTAACACCCCCTAACTTAAATATAATTAAAATAAATATAAATAAAAATTACTATAATTAACTAAATTATTCCTATTTAAAACTAAATACTTACCTGAAAAATAAACCCTAAGATAGCTACAATATAACTAATAGTTACATTGTATCTAGCTTAGGGTTTATTTTTATTTTACAGGCAAGTTTGTATTATTTTAACTAGGTACAATAGTTATTAAACAGTTATTAACTATGTAATAACTACCTAGCTAAAATAAATACAAATTGACCTGTAAAATAGAACCTAACCTAAGTTACACTAACACCTAACACTACACTATAATTAAATTAATTCCCTAAATTAAATACAATTAAATTAAATTATCTAAAGTACAAAAAAAAATTAAATTACAGAAAATAATTACAAGATTTTTAAACTAGTTACACCTAATCTAATCTCCATAACAAAATAAAAAAAGCCCCCCCAAAATAAAAAAAGCCCTACCCTACACTAAATTACAAATAGCCCTTAAAAGGGCCTTTTGCGGGGCATTGCCCCAAAGTAATCAGCTCTTTTACCTGTAAAAAAAAGTACAAATCCCCCCCCAACATTAAAACCCACCACCCACACAACCAACCCTACTCTAAAACCCACCCAATACCCCCTTAAAAAAAACTAACACTAACCCCTTGAAGATCACCTTACTGGGAGAAGTCTTCATTCAACCGGGCCGAAGTCCTCAACGAAGCCGGGAGAAGTCTTCATCCAAGCCAGGCAAAGTGGTCCTCCAGACGGGCAGAAGTCTTCATCCAGACGGCATCTTCTATCTTCATCCATCCGGCGCGGAGCGGGTCCATCTTCAAGACATCTGACGCGGAGCATCCTCTTCTGATGACGGCTAAGACTGAATGAAGGTTCCTTTAAATGACGTCATCCAGGATGGTGTCCCTTCAATTCCGATTGGCTGATAGAATTCTATCAGCCAATCGGAATTAAGGTAGAAAAGATCCTATTGGCTGATGCAATCAGCCAATAGGATTGAGCTCGCATTCTATTGGCTGATTGGAACAGCCAATAGAATGCGAGCTCAATTCTATTGGCTGATAGGATTTTTCCTACCTTAATTCCTACCTTAACTTGATGAAACGGCCAGGAGCTTACGGCCGAGAAACGCGTTTTAAGTTCAAATAAACACTACCTTATTTTATCCGGATGTTTTAAGAATCTTGTTTCAGTTTGGAGAAGGGAACTACTCTTATATTGTGGCCACTATCCTTTTAGTAGTATCCCCCAAGAACTGTTCACAGCCTTTACGGTGTTACCATATCCTTTGCTGTACATTAGAACTAATTTGTACAAGCCACTTGCAGACGGAGGGAATCTGTGTTTCGATTGTGGAGAGCTGACAGCTGGACCTGTTGCCGATCAAACCACTTCCAGAGTACTGACTGCTGAAAACGTCAGCCTGCCGGTTTGCACTTCTTGTAATAAGAGTGCCACTCTCCTTGTGAGTACCTTTCCACTTGTTAATCGTCACTGTGCCATACAAATGTTTTGAGTTATCCATACCATGAGGCACTTTCTTTTTGTTTCTACCATTAATAACTATTGTACCTAGTTAAAATAAATACAAACTTACTTGTAGAATAAAAATAAATCCTAAGCTAGATACAATGTAACTATTAGTTATATTGTAGCTAGCTAAGGGTTTATTTTATAGGTAAGTATTTAGTTTTAAATAGGAATAATTTATTTAATGATAGGAATATTTATTTAGATTTCTTTTAATTATATTTAAGTTAGGGGGTGTTAGGGTTAGGGTTAGACTTAGGTTAAGGGGTTAATAACTTTAATATAGTGGCGGCAGATTAGGGGTTAATAAATGTAGGTAGGTGGCGGCGATGTTAGGGCCGGCAGATTAGAGGTTAATAATATTTAACTAATGTTTGCGAGGGGGGAGTGTTGCGGTTTAGGGGTTAATATGTTTATTATAGTGGCGGCGACGTTAGGGATGGCAGATTAGGGGTTAATAAATGTAGTTAGGTGGCGGCGACATTGGGGCGGCAGATTAGGGGTTAATAAATATAATGTAGGTGTCGGCGATGTTGGGGGCAGCAGATTAGGGGTTCATAAGTATAATGTAGGTGGTGGCGGTGTCCAGAGCGGCAGATTAGGGGTTAATAATATAATGTAGGTTGCGGTGATGTCGGGGGAGGCAGATTAGGGGTTAATAAGTATAAGATTAGGGGTGTTTAGACTCGGGGTTCATGTTAGGGTGTTAGGTGTAGACATAAATTTTATTTCCAAAAAGGAAAACAATATACAGAGGTGCAAGATGGAAAAAAACACACAATATTCTGTACAAATGAACTAAGAACTGATACTCTCCTTTAGGTCAGACCGCAGCCTTCTTGCAGTCTCTCCCTTGTGACTGTGTATAGATAGATAGTAGTAGTAGATGGCGCTGGTCTATTGAGTGATTTTCTCTAGTAAGTGAAGAGAAAAAAGGCTTGATGCATATATTGAAGCCAATTAATATGGGTGCAGTATACTCACTCCATAAGATGAATCTTTACAGCTGAAAGGGAACGTAGCATCAGATGGCAAGAGTCCACAGGTTCCTGGAGTCAAATACTGAATTTTCAGGTTTATCCAAAAGTGGACTATAAATGAATAGAGACCCAAATGACAAAAGTATCCAGTGTATAATTGAAAAAATGTAGTAACTTACTCCATAAATAAGGAGATTCCAGCTCAGCACAGCAAAACAAGATCTTGACAATCTTTCAATGAAAGGATAAAAGGTTTTATTTGTTCAACGTGTTTCAACGTATTACACGTCTTTATCAAGAGCATATATTAAAACAAGTAAAACAGGTAAGTAAAACCAAGTATTGAGTGTGTTTGCTGTGGCTACAGGGCTGGTTTATATACAGGTGAACAATTAGTTCCAATTTCCTGTTGAGCACAGGAAATTGGACTCACAAAAACTTCATAAGATGTTTAATACTATATATATGCATCAATAGTAAACTATTCCTGAGAATAAAAATGAAGAAAAATATATTTTAAAGAAAATCATTAAAATCATTAAAAATAGAGGCATAGGCCTAGATTTAGAGTTCGGCGGTAGCCGTCAAAACCAGCGTTAGAGGCTCCTAACGCTGGTTTTGGCCGCCCGCCGGTATTTGGAGTCAGTGATTAAAGGGTCTAACGCTCACTTTACAGCCGCGACTTTTCCATACCGCAGATCCCCCTACGCCATTTGCGTATCCTATCTTTTCAATGGGATCTTTCTAACGCTGGTATTTAGAGTCGTTTCTGCAGTGAGCGTTAGAGCTCTAACGACAAGATTCCAGCCGCCTGAAAATAGCAGGAGTTAAGAGCTTTCTGGCTAACGCCGGTTTATAAAGCTCTTAACTACTGTACCCTAAAGTACACTAACACCCATAAACTACCTATGTACCCCTAAACCGAGGTCCCCCCACATCGCCGCCACTCGATTAAAATTTGTAACCCCTAATCTGCCGACCGCCACCTACGTTATACTTATGTACCCCTAATCTGCTGCCCCTAACACCGCCGACCCCTGTATTATATCTATTAACCCCTAACTTGCCCCCCACAACGTCGCCGCAAGCTACTTAAAATAATTAACCCCTAATCTTCCGACCGCAAATCGCCGCCACCTACGTTATCCCTATGTACCCCTAATCTGCTACCCCTAACATCGCCGACCCCTATATTATATTTATTAACCCCTAATCTGCCCCCCTCAACGTCGCCGACACCTACCTACACTTATTAACCCCTAATCTGCCGAGCGGACCTGAGCGCTACTATAATAAAGTTATTAACCCCTAATCCGCCTCACTAACCCTACCATAAATAGTATTAACCCCTAATCTGCCCTCCCTAACATCGCCGACACCTACCTTCAATTATTAACCCCTAATCTGCCGACCGGAGCTCACCGCTATTCTAATAAATGTATTAACCCCTAAAGCTAAGTCTAACCCTAACACTAACACCCCCCTAAGTTAAATATAATTTTTATCTAACGAAATAAATTAACTCTTATTAAATAAATAATTCCTATTTAAAGCTAAATACTTACCTGTAAAATACATCCTAATATAGCTACAATATAAATTATAATTATATTATAGCTATTTTAGGATTAATATTTATTTTACAGGCAACTTTGTAATTATTTTAACCAGGTACAATAGCTATTAAATAGTTAAGAACTATTTAATAGTTACCTAGTTAAAATAATAACAAATTTACCTGTAAAATAAATCCTAACCTAAGATATAATTAAACCTAACACTACCCTATCAATAAAATAATTAAATAAACTACCTACAATTACCTACAATTAACCTAACACTACACTATCAATAAATTAATTAAACACAATTGCTACAAATAAATACAATTAAATAAACTATCTAAAGTACAAAAAATAAAAAAGAACTAAGTTACAGAAAATAATAAAATATTTACAAACATAAGAAAAATATTACAACAATTTTAAACTAATTACACCTACTCTAAGCCCCCTAATAAAATAACAAAGCCCCCCAAAATAAAAAATTCCCTACCCTATTCTAAAATACAAATATTACAAGCTCTTTTACCTTACCAGCCCTGAACAGGGCCCTTTGCGGGGCATGCCCCAAGAATTTCAGCTCTTTTGCCTGTAAAAAAAAACATACAATACCCCCCCCCCAACATTACAACCCACCACCCACATACCCCTAATCTAACCCAAACCCCCCTTAAATAAACCTAACACTACCCCCCTGATGATCTTCCTACCTTGTCTTCACCATGCCAGGTTCACCGATCCGTCCTGGCTCCAAGATCTTCATCCAACCCAAGCGGGGGCTAGACATCCACTGAAGAAGTCCAGAAGAGGGTCCAAAGTCTTCCTCCTATCCGGCAAGAAGAGGACATCCGGACCGGCAAACATCTTCTCCAAGCGGCATCTTCTATCTTCTTCCATCCGATGACGACCGGCTCCATCTTGAAGACCTCCAGCGCGGATCCATCCTCTTCTTCCGACGACTAGACGACGAATGACGGTTCCTTTAAGGGACGTCATCCAAGATGGCGTCCCTCGAATTCCGATTGGCTGATAGGATTCTATCAGCCAATCGGAATTAAGGTAGGAATTTTCTGATTGGCTGATGGAATCAGCCAATCAGAATATAGTTCAATCCGATTGGCTGATCCAATCAGCCAATCAGATTGAGCTCGCATTCTATTGGCTGATCGGAACAGCCAATAGAATGCGAGCTCAATCTGATTGGCTGATTGGATCAGCCAATCGGATTGAACTATATTCTGATTGGCTGATTCCATCAGCCAATCAGAAAATTCCTACCTTAATTCCGATTGGCTGATAGAATCCTATCAGCCAATCGGAATTCGAGGGACGCCATCTTGGATGACGTCCCTTAAAGGAACCGTCATTCGTCGTCTAGTCGTCGGAAGAAGAGGATGGATCCGCGCTGGAGGTCTTCAAGATGGAGCCGGTCGTCATCGGATGGAAGAAGATAGAAGATGCCGCTTGGAGAAGATGTTTGCCGGTCCGGATGTCCTCTTCTTGCCGGATAGGAGGAAGACTTTGGACCCTCTTCTGGACTTCTTCAGTGGATGTCTAGCCCCCGCTTGGGTTGGATGAAGATCTTGGAGCCAGGACGGATCGGTGAACCTGGCATGGTGAAGACAAGGTAGGAAGATCATCAGGGGGGTAGTGTTAGGTTTATTTAAGGGGGGTTTGGGTTAGATTAGGGGTATGTGGGTGGTGGGTTGTAATGTTGGGGGGGGGGTATTGTATGTTTTTTTTTACAGGCAAAAGAGCTGAACTTCTTGGGGCATGCCCCGCAAAGGGCCCTGTTCAGGGCTGGTAAGGTAAAAGAGCTTGTAATATTTGTATTTTAGAATAGGGTAGGGAATTTTTTATTTTGGGGGGCTTTGTTATTTTATTAGGGGGCTTAGAGTAGGTGTAATTAGTTTAAAATTGTTGTAATATTTTTCTTATGTTTGTAAATATTTTATTATTTTCTGTAACTTAGTTCTTTTTTATTTTTTGTACTTTAGATAGTTTATTTAATTGTATTTATTTGTAGCAATTGTGTTTAATTAATTTATTGATAGTGTAGTGTTAGGTTAATTGTAGGTAATTGTAGGTAGTTTATTTAATTATTTTATTGATAGGGTAGTGTTAGGTTTAATTATATCTTAGGTTAGGATTTATTTTACAGGTAAATTTGTTATTATTTTAACTAGGTAACTATTAAATAGTTCTTAACTATTTAATAGCTATTGTACCTGGTTAAAATAATTACAAAGTTGCCTGTAAAATAAATATTAATCCTAAAATAGCTATAATATAATTATAATTTATATTGTAGCTATATTAGGATTTATTTTACAGGTAAGTATTTAGCTTTAAATAGGAATAAGTTATTTAATAAGAGTTAATTTATTTCGTTAGATGTAAATTATATTTAAGTTAGGGGGGTGTTAGTGTTAGGGTTAGACTTAGCGTTAGGGGTTAATCCATTTATTAGAATAGCGGTGAGCTCCGATCGGAAGATTAGGGGTTAATAATTGAAGTTAGGTGTCGGCGATGTTAGGGAGGGCAGATTAGGGGTTAATACTATTTATGATAGGGTTAGTGAGGCGGATTAGGGGTTAATAACTTTATTATAGTAGCGCTCAGGTCCGCTCGGCAGATTAGGGGTTAATAAGTGTAGGCAGGTGTCGGCGACGTTGTGGGGGGCAGATTAGGGGTTAATAAATATAACATAGGGGTCGGCGATGTTAGGGCAGCAGATTAGGGGTACATAGGGATAACGTAGGTGGCGGCGGTTTACGGAGCGGCAGATTAGGGGTTAAAAGTGTAATGCAGGGGTCAGCGATAGCGGGGGCGGCAGATTAGGGGTTAATAAGTGTAAGGCTAGGGGTGTTTAGACTCGGGGTACATGTTAGAGTGTTAGGTGCAGACGTAGGAAGTGTTTCCCCATAGGAAACAATGGGGCTGCGTTAGGAGCTGAACGCTGCTTTTTTGCAGGTGTTAGGTTTTTTTTCAGCTCAAACAGCCCCATTGTTTCCTATGGGAGAATCGTGCACGAGCACGTTTTTGATGCCGGCCGCGTCCGTAAGCAACTCTGGTATCGAGAGTTGCATTTGCGGTAAAAATGCCCTACGCTCCTTTTTTGGAGCCTAACGCAGCATTTGTTTGAACTCTCGATACCAGAGTTAAATTTATGGTGCGGCCAGAAAAAAGCCCGCGGAGCGTTAACAGCCCTTTTACCGCCGAACTCCAAATCTAGGCCTTAGTTTAGTATTGATACGTTATTTAACCAATCAAAATACTTCTTGAATATTTAGACCAATGAACAGACAGTAGTATAAAGTCCTCAATCAAGTAGTCCGTTGTGTAACAGTTCCTTTTCAGGTCCGATCTGTGGTCATATGCTTCTCTTGTCCAATCAGAGGACGGCTGTAATCCAAGGGTGAAAGCATCAATCCAGAAGAGTCAGAATTCTGTGTACTAATAGGGGGAGTGTCCTGAATGACATCAGACATACATCTCAGCCAATAAAACAAGATAAATAATTCTGAAACAAAAGCAGGAAAAAAGTGACCAGTATTTGCTCTTCAGAATGGATCTGAAACATTTGTGACACACTACATTCATATTTCAAAAAGGGAACCCTTACTGCAAATATTTTGTTTAGGGAAATTTCATGGTGAGAGCCCACAGATCTAGTAACATGATTATAAATAAATATTTTGTTTAAGGAAATTTCATGGTGAGAGCCCACAGATCTAATAACATGATTATAAATAAATATTTTGTTTAAGGAAATTTCATGGTAAGAGCCCACAAATCTAGTAACATGATTATAGATAAATATTTTGTTTAAGGAAATTTCATGGTGAGAGCCCACAGATCTAGTAACATGATTATAAATAAATATTTTGTTTAAGGAAATTTCATGGTAAGAGCCCACAAATCTAGTAACATGATTATAAATAAATATTTTGTTTAAGGAAATGTCATGGTAAGAGCCCACAAATCTAGTAACATGATTATAAATAAATATTTTGTTTAAGGAAATTTCATGGTGAGAGCCCACAGATCTAGTAACATGATTATAAATAAATATTTTGTTTAAGGAAATTTCATGGTGAGAGCCCACAGATCTAGTAACATGATTATAAATAAATATTTTGTTTAAGGAAATTTTAAATATTGTTTCTAACATAAGAAATAATAAAAATAAATAGATATGTGCAACATTTGAATAGTGAAAATTTAATTGTGCTTATTTACTATAGAACATAGGACATACTGGTCTAGAGTCTAGAAAATGGTTTGTTCAGACTCAGCATAGACTGTATCACTAATGCAGTACACCTTCATCCTTGTCTGCTCACCTGTAGTGATGTTGATTTTTGGTAAAACTGATTGTGACTGCCATGTTCATGAAATTCTATTGATATACTTTGATAAAACGAGGTTAACAAAGAAATGTGTATTGTAGTAGAACAGACGCTATATGTATACTGCTCCTTAGTGAAGGATTATTTTGATATGTTATTGCTTTGGCTTTCTGTTTTTCTGTTTTGTTATTATAACCTCAATAAAAATATATAAACAGCAAAATAATACATTAATTCTATATACATATACGTATACAAAAAACTGAGAGAATGAGTGAGTGAATAAGTAGACAAATAACTTCTAGTCACTGTATAAATACTTTGTCCATTTTCCAAATATATTTACGCATAAATGATGTTAAAAGGCATATTATGCTTATATAATGATAACCATATTTAAGGATGTAATAAACCTTTTGAATATAAAAAACGGTTCACTAACTTTCTGTATTAACTCTTCAATAGACAATGGAAAAAGAGTAGAGCTCACAGACCCTAAGGGGTCCTAAAATATATATTAATAATAATAATAATAATAATAATAATAGTATACAAATTATTGTCATAAAAGAAACCTGAATCAATGGTAATATAACACACAGATTAAAATAGGAGAATAAAAGTATAAAAATATAAACCCCCCAATGGAAAACAAGGAGACTAAAAAGACCAAATATAGGACGAAGAGGAGGCCATAAATACAGGGAAAAAAGAGACAAAAGTCATCAATGACCTGGGAAACAAAAATGTAAACATGAAGGTTTTCAATCTATCTAGCAGAGTTTTGGAGACAAATGACATTAAAACCCTTGAAAAAGGATTATATTTCGCCCCTACAAAAGGACCCAATTCTTTTCAACTCTTCATTGATTTGAATAAATTTACACGCAAACTTACCTTAACAAGATATTTTGAGAAAAACAATATCTGAGAATAGAAACAGGGATGAAGAAATGGCACAATCACTTACACAGATCTTAGAGGAATTGGAAGAAGAAAGTAACCAAGAAGGATTGAAAAAGAGTCTACCGGTACATACATTACTAAACCCCCCCCCCTCTACATACTACCCAATTCATTCGAAAGGCCGTTTTATCACAGTCTTTTCTAATCTAGTACAGGAAGAATTCACGGAGATGTGCAAAAACTATAAAAATTAAAAAGGACAACTTGACAGTGAAAGAGAAGAAGATTATTAAAGAATTTGAAGAATACCCGGATATAATATTTAGGGAGACAGAAAAAGGGGGAGGGATTGTCATCCAAAACAGGGTGGACTACATACAGGAAGCATACAACCTTCTGCATGATGATAAATATTACAAGAAACTTTCGGGTGATCCTACAATTATATTCCAGACACTTTCTGGATGATGCAAAGGAAGAGAAGATACTCAATGAAGATGAGAATGTCTTTCTCTGAGGAATGATACCCCTATGGTTGCCATCTTCTATCACCTCCCGAAGGTGCATAAGGATTTGAAGAAACCACCGGGCAGACCAATAGTGTCGGGTATCAATTCCCTAACCTCCAAACTTTCTGAGTATGTAGACTCATTCCTCCAATCCCTAATACCTCTGTTGAAATCCTATTTAAGAGATATACCAGACACTATACAGAAATTGTCACAAATAAAATGAAGTCCAAAAGCAATCTGGGTGACACTAGATGTTAGTGCCCTTAATTCTAACATCCCTCACCAAAAGGGAGTGGAAGCAGTAAAATATTGGCTAGATACCAAGGAATACTCAGGAGTTCCTACTAAAAGCCAGAACTTTTATTTTAGAAATGAAGTACTTTCTTTTTAAGAAAACCTTCTATCTGCAGCTCCATGGGACAGCAATGAAAACATAGTTTGCCCCGAGTTTTGCTAACTTGCACATGGGGCTGTGGGAGGAAATGATTATTTGGAATAACAATCCATTCAAACTCTATATTAAAAAATGGGCAAGATATATAGTTGATATTATCATGATATGGGAGGGACCAAAGGATGTTTTGGATTAATTCATTGCAAGTCTGAACACAAATTAATTTAATTTATCCTGCACTGGAAAAAGAAGCAAGGACCAAATAGAGGTTCTAGACATACGTCTTTTTTACGAAAACAATGAAATCCAAACAAAGCTATACAAGAAAGAAACTGACAGTAATGGTTATTTGTATGCGACCAGCAACCATAACCAAAGCTGGATCCGAAACATCCCTTATGGACAGTTCCAAAGAATTAGAAGAAACTGTTAAAAAATGGAGGATTTTGAAGAAGAGGCTGTTCTTCTTAAAAAAAAATTCTGGAAAGAGGTTATTTGGAAGGTGATCTGGAGAAAGCCCTCAAGAAAGCAAAGAATCTGAATAGACACTCATTATTAGACACAGGTAACAAAAAAGCCAAAAAACAGAAGGAAGATACCATTAATTTCATTACGACCTTCAATGAAGGCACTAATGAGATTAGAACAATTATGAAAAAACATCGGCATCTGCTGCTAACAGATGAATTATTGAAAAAAAACATTCCTAAGGAGCCAAAAATTATTTTCAGAAAAAATAAAATTTTAAGAATATTTTGGCACCGAGCCAATTGAGAACAACAACAAAACAAAATTGGCTAGGGAAGATGACAGTAGGCTTTTTCAAATGTAATAGTCTTAACTGTGTAGCATGTGATCATCACTACAATGGGTCTAAATCTAGAAAAGAAATCAAATCCAACACAAATGGAAGAAGTTGTAAGATAACTATAGCGTGCAACTGTAAACCATGTAGTGTATTTGTTAGAGTGTTCATGTGGGCTACAGTATATAGGGCGCACTACTAGACCCTTTAAGAAAATATTGGTGGAACACCTGACAAATATCAAAGCAGGTCTTAAAACACATAGGCCTAGATTTGGAGTTCGGCGGTAAAAGGGCTGTTAACGCTCTGCGGGCTTTTTTCTGGCCGCACCATAAATTTAACTCTGGTATCGAGAGTTCAAACAAATGCTGCGTTAGGCTCCAAAAAAGGAGCGTAGAGCATTTTTACCGCAAATGCAACTCTCGATACCAGAGTTGCTTACGGACGCGGCCGGCCTCAAAAACGTGCTCGTGCACGATTCCCCCATAGGAAACAATGGGGCTGTTTGAGCTGAAAAAAAACCTAACACCTGCAAAAAAGCAGCGTTCAGCTCCTAACGCAGCCCCATTGTTTCCTATGGGGAAACACTTCCTACGTCTGCACCTAACACTCTAACATGTACCCCGAGTCTAAACACCCCTAACCTTACACTTATTAACCCCTATTCTGCCGCCCCCGCTATCGCTGACCCCTGCATATTTTTTTAAACCCCTAATCTGCCGCTCCGTAAACCGCCGCAACCTACGTTATCCCTATGTACCCCTAATCTGCTGCCCTAACATCGCCGACCCCTATATTATATTTATTAACCCCTAATCTGCCCCCCTCAACGTCGCAGACACCTGCCTACACTTATTAACCCCTAATCTGCCGAGCGGACCTGAGCGCTACTATAATAAAGTTATTAACCCCTAATCCGCCTCACTAACCCTATCATAAATAGTATTAACCCCTAATCTGCCCTCCCTAACATCGCTGACACCTACCTTCAATTATTAACCCCTAATCTTCCGATCGGAGCTCACCGCTATTCTAATAAATGGATTAACCCCTAAAGCTAAGTCTAACCCTAACACTAACACCCCCCTAACTTAAATATAATTTTTATCTAACGAAATAAATTAACTCTTATTAAATAAATTATTCCTATTTAAAGCTAAATACTTACCTGTAAAATAAATCCTAATATAGCTACAATATAAATTATAATTATATTATAGCTATTTTAGGATTAATATTTATTTTACAGGCAACTTTGTAATTATTTTAACCAGGTACAATAGCTATTAAATAGTTAAGAACTATTTAATAGTTACCTATTTAAAATAATAACAAATTTACCTGTAAAATAAATCCTAACCTAAGATATAATAAAACCTAACACTACCCTATCAATAAAATAATTAAATAAACTACCTACAATTACCTACAATTAACCTAACACTACACTATCAATAAATTAATTAAACACAATTCCTACAAATAAATACAATTAAATAAACTAGCTAAAGTACAAAAAATAAAAAAGAACTAAGTTACAGAAAATAAAAAAATATTTACAAACATAAGAAAAATATTACAACAATTTTAAACTAATTACACCTACTCTAAGCCCCCTAATAAAATAACAAAGCCCCCCAAAATAAAAAATTCCCTACCCTATTCTAAATTAAAAAAGTTACAAGCTCTTTTACCTTACCAGCCCTGAACAGGGCCCTTTGCGGGGCATGCCCCAAGAAGTTCAGCTCTTTTGCCTGTAAAAAAAAACATACAATACCCCCCCCCAACATTACAACCCACCACCCACATACCCCTAATCTAACCCAAACCCCCCTTAAATAAACCTAACACTAATCCCCTGAAGATCTTCCTACCTTGTCTTCACCATCCAGGTATCACCGATCCGTCCTGGCTCCAAGATCTTCATCCAACCCAAGCGGGGGTTGGCGATCCATAATCCGGTGCTGAAGAGGTCCAGAAGAGGCTCCAAAGTCTTCCTCCTATCCGGCAAGAAGAGGACATCCGGACCGGCAAACATCTTCTCCAAGCGGCATCTTCGATCTTCTTCCATCCGGAGCGAAGTGGCAGGATCCTGAAGACCTCCAGCGCGGAACATCCATCCGGACCGACGACTGAACGACGAATGACTGTTCCTTTAAGGGACGTCATCCAAGATGGGACGTCATCCAGATTGAGCTCGCATTCTATTGGCTGTTCCGATCAGCCAATAGAATGCAAGCTCAATCTGATTGGCTGATTGGATCGGCCAATCGGATTGAACTAGATTCTGATTGGCTGATTCCATCAGCCAATCAGAAAATTCCTACCTTAATTCCGATTGGCTGATAGAATCCTATCAGCCAATCGGAATTCGAGGGACGCCATCTTGGATGACGTCCCTTAAAGGAACAGTCATTCGTCGTTCAGTCGTCGGTCCGGATGGATGTTCCGCGCTGGAGGTCTTCAGGATCCTGCCACTTCGCTCCGGATGGAAGAAGATCGAAGATGCCGCTTGGAGAAGATGTTTGCCGGTCCGGATGTCCTCTTCTTGCCGGATAGGAGGAAGACTTTGGAGCCTCTTCTGGACCTCTTCAGCACCGGATTATGGATCGCCAACCCCCGCTTGGGTTGGATGAAGATCTTGGAGCCAGGACGGATCGGTGATACCTGGATGGTGAAGACAAGGTAGGAAGATCTTCAGGGGATTAGTGTTAGGTTTATTTAAGGGGGGTTTGGGTTAGATTAGGGGTATGTGGGTGGTGGGTTGTAATGTTGGGGGGGGGTATTGTATGTTTTTTTTTACAGGCAAAAGAGCTGAACTTCTTGGGGCATGCCCCGCAAAGGGCCCTGTTCAGGGCTGGTAAGGTAGTTTATTTAATTATTTTATTGATAGGGTAGTGTTAGGTTTAATTATATCTTAGGTTAGGATTTATTTTACAGGTAAATTTGTTATTATTTTAACTAGGTAACTATTAAATAGTTCTTAACTATTTAATAGCTATTGTACCTGGTTAAAATAATTACAAAGTTGCCTGTAAAATAAATATTAATCCTAAAATAGCAATAATATAATTATAATTTATATTGTAGCTATATTAGGATTTATTTTACAGGTAAGTATTTAGCTTTAAATAGGAATCATTTATTTAATAAGAGTTAATTTATTTCGTTAGATAAAAATTATATTTAAGTTAGGGGGGTGTTAGTGTTAGGGTTAGACTTAGCTTTAGGGGTTAATCCATTTATTAGAATAGCGGTGAGCTCCGATCGGAAGATTAGGGGTTAATAATTGAAGGTAGGTGTCGGCGATGTTAGGGAGGGCAGATTAGGGGTTAATACTATTTATGATAGGGTTAGTGAGGCGGATTAGGGGTTAATAACTTTATTATAGTAGCGCTCAGGTCCGCTCGGCAGATTAGGAGTTAATAAGTGTAGGCAGGTGTCGGCGACGTTGTGGGGGGCAGATTAGGGGTTAATAAATATAATATAGGGGTCGGCGGTGTTAGGGGTAGCAGGTTAGGGGTACATAGGGATAACGTAGGTGGCGGCGCTTTGCGGTCGGAAGATTAGGGGTTAATTATTTTAAGTAGCTGGCGGCGATGTTGTGGGGGGCAGGTTAGGGGTTAATAAATATAATATAGGGGTCGGCGGTGTTAGGGGTAGCAGATTAGGGGTACATAAGTATAACGTAGGTGGCGGTCGGCAGATTAGGGGTTAAAAATTTTAATCGAGTGGCGGCGATGTGGGGGGAGCTCGGTTTAGGGGTACATAGGTAGTTTATGGGTGTTAGTGTACTTTAGGGTACAGTAGTTAAGAGCTTTATAAACCGGCGTTAGCCAGAAAGCTCTTAACTCCTGCTATTTTCAGGCGGCTGGAATCTTGTCGTTAGAGCTCTAACGCTCACTTCAGAAACGACTCTAAATACCGGCGTTAGAAAGATCCCATTGAAAATATAGGCTACGCAAATGGCGTAGGGGGATCTGCGGTATGGAAAAGTCGCGGCTGAAAAGTGAGCGTTAGACCCTTTAATCACTGACTCCAAATACCAGCGGGCGGCCAAAACCAGCGTTAGGAGCCTCTAACGCTGGTTTTGACGGCTACCGCCGAACTCCAAATCTAGGCCATAGTGTTTCAGCCCACTTTCGTGTTTTTCATAATATGGACCCCTCAAACCTCAAAGCTACTATTCTAGAATATATACCAGTAAAAGATAGAAGAGGTAAAAGGGAGTTGTTTCTAAGATGAAGAGAGACATTTTGGATCCACACTTTACATACTCAGGTCCCTTATGGTCTCAATAAAGACATAGACCTAGCAGCTTTTTTAATAGAGGGATAGAATGTTCCGGTCAGTCTAGCATTATTTATATGTACTACTTGGCACTTTTCTATCCTGATCTGTGTTTATGTATCCCCCCATTTTTATGTATCCCTCCCTCTTTTTAATACTTTTTTATATATTTTTATACTTTTATACTCCTATTTTAATCTGTTTGTTATTTTACCATTGATTCAAGATCTCTTTTATGATAATAATTTTTATACTGTTATTATTATTTTTAATATATATTTTAGGACCCCTTAGGGTCTGTGAGCTTTACTCTTTTTCCATTGTCTATTGAAGAGTTAATACAGCAAGTTAGTGAGCTATTTTTTATATTCAAAAGGTTTATTACATCCTTAAATATTTGTTATCATTATATAAGCATACTATGCATTTTAACATGATTTATGCGTAAATACATTTGGAAAGTGGACAAAGTATTTATACAGTGACTAGAAGTTATTTGTCTACTTATTCACTCATTCTCTCAATTTTTTGTATACGTATATGTATATAGAATTAATGTATTATTTTGGTCTAAATTGTATAACATGTCTATTGTCCCAAACAAAGTATAAATAAGAATGACTAAAGATAGATTACATGTTGTTCCCTCACCCCCTTTGAAAACCTGTGTAGGACAGAGCATCCCAGCAGAGGCATTCTCTAACTCACTTATAAGCAGATAACTACAACATATTCAAATACCTTGCCCTCTTATGTTGCTAAATGGGAAGCAGAAATGAAGGATACCCTACCCCCACAAACATGGCTAGATATCTTTCTGCATATGAGCAAATCCTCGTCCTCCATATCCACATTAGAAATGAATATGAAATTGTTATGTAGATGGTATTACACCCCTATGAGATTGCACCGACTTTTTCCTGCCACCCCAGCGACATGCTGGAGAGGCTGTAAAGAAATAGGCACCATGCTTCATATATGATGGCAATGCCCAATTGTTGAGAAATATTGGGAATCTATCAGAGCAGAAATTGAATTAATAATAACAATCCCTCTACCTTACACATTCCAGACGTATATGTTCAACCATTTCCCTAAGATTAAATGTAAGTTCAGACTAGCATTATTAACCTTAATGATCAACTCCGCAAAAAAATTAATACCGTTAAACTGGAAGAAAGCAGACCTTCCCACAATCAAGACTTGGAAAGAAACAGTGACACATCACTTACAGTTAGAAAAATATTATTATGGTCACACAAACCGACAGGACGATTATCACTCCATTATATTTCTGTGGGAAGAATACTTAAATGCAAATCCGGCGTAACACAAGGTGGCGACAGATGACAAATATGATAGACCTCATACCCCTTGACCCCCCTTATAATTTCATAATCTTAATTATAATACTAATATGAGTTTAAGGGTACAGTTGGTCCGTCTACCCCTTGGCCTAACTGGTTTTCAAGGGAGTGCCTCCAATCATATCAAGGTAACCATTCCTTTTTTTTTTAATGGCTGGTACACTGGTACACAAATTACTTAATAACCTCATAGATAAGCCATTTCTATGTTCTAAGATCTCAATATTTGACTGTTTAATTGTTTAGTTAAATATTTACTTAACTGCTTAATTGTTTATAACCTGAAATTTATAAGCTATCTAGATTCATACTTTACTCAGCAGACAAGATTCTCTTTTAATGTAACTGTTTAGCTAAGTCTTATCTTAGTACAATGTGGTTATAATACACACGTCTCTACAGAAAGGCTCTGACTTTGTGTCCAGAGCTGTTACCTCTCAGCTGTTAGATCATGCTAATGCCTTAATAATGTATGTACGGTGGTTATTGTGTTACATTGTCATAATTGTCTAAAGATGAGTTTTGTCTGTAACATTTTTCAAAATCTTAATAAAAATTATTTAAAAAAAAAGATAGATTACATGTTGTAGCAATCCATGCCTGTGGAGAAATCTAAAATAAGCAATATATTCTTTCACAAATACATGGTACTACGGTTATATGAGAATGCAGTTTGCGAAGATTGCTTTCACTAAATAACACTAAAATATTTGAGGCGTTCCTGTATATGAATATCTGATCGCAGCAAACAGCATTTGGTATTAGCAATATTAACATGGATTACAATATGAGAGTGACTCATCTCTAGGATTCAATTCATCGTATTAATAACATCCCAAACCAACACCAAATATGTCTCACCTACACCCAGCACTCTCAACTGAGCAGAAGAAGGAACTTGCAGAGAATGCACAACGTATTGTAGCAAATGGAAAAGGAATACTGGCAGCAGATGAGTCTGTTGGCACTATGGGAAGCAGGCGCAAGCGCATCAATGTGGAGAACACTGAGGAGAACCGACGTACATTTCGTGATCTCCTTTTCACTTCAGATGCATCTGTGAATAAGTATATTGGTGGTGTCATTCTCTTCCACGAAACTCTCTATCAGAAGTCTAGAAATGGCGTTCCCTTCCCAAAAATCCTTAAAGATCTTGGCATTGTTGTAGGAATAAAGGTAGATAAAGGCACAGCTCCTTTAGCTGGCACTGATGGAGAAACAACAACTCAGGGTCTGGATGGACTAGCAGAGCGTTGTGCTCAGTATAAGAAGGATGGGGCAGACTTTGCCAAATGGCGGTGTGTGCTTAAAATCTCAGACTCTGCACCCTCAAGTCTTGCTATATATGAAAATGCTAATGTATTGGCCCGATATGCCAGCATCTGCCAACAGAATGGTCTTGTTCCAATTGTGGAGCCTGAAATTCTATGTGATGGCTCTCATGACCTCCAGAGATGTCAGTATGAGACTGAAAAGGTACTGTCTGCTGTGTATGCTGCACTTATTCAGCACCACGTCTACCTGGAGGGAACACTGTTAAAACCAAACATGGTTACAGCTGGTCAGTCCTGTCCACAGAAATTTACTCCAGAGCAAGTTGGAATGGCTACTGTCACTGCATTGAGACGCACAGTTCCTGCTGCTGTGCCAGGCATCTGCTTCCTCTCTGGAGGTCAAAGTGAAGAGGAAGCATCACTCAATCTGAATGTTATGAACCGCTGCACTCTCGCCAGGCCTTGGCGTGTATCGTTCTCCTATGGGCGTGCGCTACAGGCTTCTGCACTCTCAGCCTGGCTTGGGAAACCTGAGAATGAGAAAGCTGCTCAAGTGGCCTTCCTTAAGCGTGCACAGATTAATAGTCAAGCATCTGTCGGTCAGTACGTACCATCTGGATCATCAGATAGTGCTGCTTCTCAGTCCCTCTTTCAGCCTAGTTACACCTACTAAAGATCTAGAATGTTGAATATTTCAGTCTTCACTACCAATAAATCATGGCCATTTCTCCCATAACAAATGTATATTGTCAATTAACCTCAAATTAAAAGGCCCTTTCCGTTTATGCAAATATATAGGGGCCTAGGCCCGTACAACGGTTCTGAGAGGGCAATTCATCTGGACACACACTGGAGCAAAAACAAATTTTCTACCTCCAATACTCCTCTTTTCTGACTATGGGTTATGCCAGCACAGACAACATTCCGAAATGTGAATCCTCAAGTATTCCTAAGTTCCTTGTCTAATTGACTCTTGTTGAGACTTACATTCCTGCTCTCTTGAATTTATTAATTAAAATTGTACTAAAAAAAAAAACATGTATTACAATATACATACCCCCAAAACGTTATAAAGACAATCTTATTGGAGGAAATAGGGGGAGTGTATCTTTACACACAACCCATGTACGTCACTGAGTTAACACGTACACGCCAATAACTAATGGGAGTTCTCTTGGAGACTGGCCGCCCCGCCCCTGTTTTCTCCTATTTCAGGAGTGATCCGCACTTCTCACATTTATCCTCTGATGAAGAAGGCCAGTATTACCTTGTAAAAAGCCTTTGAAACATGTTAGGAAACCTTTTTGGGTGAGACCTACACCTCTGGGCTACTGTATAATCCCTTGTAAAAAACAATATTGCACTATCTTGCTTTTATTTTTATCTTTTGCATCCTGACACTTGATGAGACCATAACAAGCGTGAGAAGAGGCGGAAAGGAAAAAGGGATTGGTGCCCGGAGTCGTTTGAACAGCGGATCACCTGTCAGCTGGGGAGTTATCTCATTCTGATTGAGGTATTTTATTGTAAGTAGGAAGTTCATCTATTACTACAGGTGTTTGGGCACACCAACTAACCCCAAATTTTGACTCAAACTATCTTCACTTGGATTTTTTGGGCACTGATTTATTTTACCTCACTTTTTGGGACTCTTTGAGTGTTTTCTCTTTTTAATAAGCCTAAAAAGCTGTGGAGTGATAAGACTGACAAGATTGCCATGTACATATGTTTATTACAATTTTTCTGGGAACCTCTTAATTAGAAAATAAATATCTCTTGACATTTGGCGATATTTACTAAAATCTAATTAAATATTGGATGTACATACACCTACCTTTGTACAATTAACTACTTGATATTTTTATATATATATATTGATTACCCTTCAATTTTGGGACTTAAGGCTGGTCTGGTCCTGCCCTGTGATCAATCTTTTTAGATATGTATATCTATACTATAATTGCGTTTGTAATGTCCGTCGCCGTCGGCAGTTGCACACGCATCCTCAATGGAATGTTGGCAGCGTGAGGACAGAAGAATTCACAGGTGAATTCCGAAAATGGCAGAGTGGTGAAAGAATCCCCCTTCGGCCAGCTTCAAAAACGTGCTCGTGCACGATTCCCCCATAGGAAACAATGGGGCTGTTTGAGCTGAAAAAAAACCTAACACCTGCAAAAAAGCCGTGTTCAGCTCCTAACGCAGCCCCATTGTTTCCTATGGGGAAACACTTCCTACGTCTGCACCTAACACCCTAACATGTACCCCGAGTCTAAACACCCCTAACCTTACACTTATTAACCCCTAATCTGCCGCCCCCGCTATCGCTGACCCCTGCATATTATTTTTAACCCCTAATCTGCCGCTCCGTACACCCCCGCCACCTACGTTATCCCTATGTACCCCTAATCTGCTGCCCTAACATCGCCGACCTCTATATTATATTTATTAACCCCAATCTGCCGCCCCCAACGTCGCCTCCACCTAACTACAATTATTAACCCCTAATCTGCCGACCGGACCTGAGCGCTACTATAATAAATGTATTAACCCCTAATCCGCCTCACTCCCACCTCAATAACCCTATAATAAATAGTATTAACCCCTAATCTGCCCTCCCTAACATTGCCGACACCTAACTTCAAGGGGTCGATCCGATAAAAATCGTCGCCCGCAAAAGTCGGCGACGCCAATATTTGCGCGGTTTTGTATCCTATATACGGCATAACCTAGAAGTTACGCGCGTATATTTCTGCCGTCGCCCGTAGTTTTTTGGGCCATAGGCAGGTATACCAAACCCGCGCAATTTGGTATCCAATATACAGCGTAAGGACTTACGTGGCGAAAATGGAGAAATCTTACTCCATTTTCACCTCGCCACAAAAAGCAGCCGTAAGAAGCCTTACGCTGACTATTGGAGCCCCGTAACTCCCTAAACTGGCTGCTAAAATAAACCTAACACCTAACGCATGCGCAATGTCTATCTCCCTGTCAACCGCGATCTTCTAAAATAAACCTAACACCTAACGCATGCGCAATGTCTATCTCCCTGTCAACCGCGATCCCCCGCAGCAATACCTAATAAAGTATTTAACCCCTAAACCGCTGCCATCTACATAAACTAACCCCCTACTGTGAGCCCCTAAAACCGCCACCATCTAACTGATCTATCCCCTAATGTGAACCCCTAAAACCGCCACCATCTAACTGATCTATCCCCTAATGTGAACCCCTTACACCGCCGCCATCTATATTAAAATTGTTAACCCCTAATTTAATCTACCTACCCCGCCGCCAGCTATATTATCTATATTAACCCTAAGTATATTATAGTTAATATAGTTATTACATTATATATATTAACTATATTAACCCTAATTATATTAGGGTTAATATTGTTAATATAGTTACTATAGTATTTATATTAACTATATTAACTCTATCTAACCCTAACACCCCTAACTAAATTCTTATTAAATCAATCTAATTCATATTATAAACTAAAATATTCCTATTTAAATCTAAATACTTACCTATAAAATAAACCCTAAGATAGCTACAATATAATTAATAATTACATTATAGCTATGTTAGGGTTTATATTTATTTTACTGTTCCGATCAGCCAATAGAATGCGAGCTCAATCTGATTGGCTGATTGGATCAGCCAATCGGATTGAACTTGATTCTGATTGGCTGATTCCATCAGCCAATCAGAATATTCCTACCTTAATTCCGATTGGCTGATAGAATCCTATCAGCCAATCCGAATTCGAGGGACGCCATCTTGGATGACATCATTTAAAGGAACCGTCATTCGGCGAGTAGGCGTCGGTTGAAGAGGTTGGATCCGCGTCGGTTGGAAAAAAGATGGCTCCGCTCCAGAAGAAAGAAGATTGAAGATGCGGCTTGATAGAAGACTTCATCCCGATGATGGACTTCCGACTTCAGCCCGATGATGGATTTCTTCAGCCGCCGCTTGGATCCAGACTTCAGCCCGAGGATGGACGTCACTCTTCAGCCCCCCGCTTGGGCTTGGATCAACACTTCCGAGGCTTGGATCAAGACTTCCGAGGACGGATCGGTGAACCTGGTATGGTGAAGATAAGGTAGGAAGATCTTCAGGGGCTTAGTGTTAGGTTTATTTAAGGGGGGTTTGGGTTAGATTAGGGGTATGTGGGTGGTGGGTTGTAATGTTGGGGGGGTTGTATGTTTTTTTAACAGGCAAAAGAGCTGAATTCTTTGGGGCATGCCCCGCAAAGGGCCATGTTCAGGGCTGGTAAGGTAAAAGAGCTTTGAACTTTTTTAATTTAGAATAGGGTAGGGCATTTTTTTATTTTGGGGGGCTTTGTTATTTTATTAGGGGACTTAGAGTAGGTGTAATTAGTTTAAAATTGTTGTAATATTTTTCTAATGTTTGTAAATATTTTTTTATTTTTTGTAACTTAGTTCTTTTTTATTTTTTGTACTTTAGTTAGTTTATTTCATTGTATTTATTTGTAGATATTGTATTTAATTAATTTATTGATAGTGTAGTGTTAGGTTTAATTGTAGATAATTGTAGGTATTTTTTTTAATTAATTTATTGATAGTGTAATGTTAGGTTTAATTGTAATTTAGGTTAGGATCTATTTTACAGGTGATTTTGTAATTATTTTAACTATTTTAGCTATTAAATAGTTCTTAACTATTTAATAGCTATTGTACCTGGTTAAAATAAATACAAAGTTACCTGTAAAATAAATATAAATCCTAAAATAGCTACAATATAATTATAATTTATATTGTAGCTATATTAGGGTTTATTTTACAGGTAAGTATTTAGCTTTAAATAGGATTAATTTATTTAATAAGAGTTAATTTATTTCGTTAGAATTAAATTATATTTAACTTAGGGGGGTGTTAGTGTTAGGGTTAGACTTAGCTTTAGGGGTTAAAAAATTTATTAGAATAGCGGTGAGCTCCGGTCGGCAGATTAGGGGTTAATGTTTGAAGTTAGGTGTCGGTGATGTTAGGGAGGGCAGATTAGGGGTTAATACTATTTATTATAGGGTTATTGAGGCGGGAGTGAGGCGGATTAGGGGTTAATAACTTTATTATAGTAGCGGTGCGGTCCGCTCAGCAGATTAGGGGTTAATAAGTGTAGGTAGGTGGCGGCGACATTGTGGGGGGCAGATTAGAGGTTAATAAATATAATATAGGGGTCGGCGGTGTTAGGGGCAGCAGATTAGGGGTACATAAGTATAACGTAGGTGGCGGTCGGCAGATTAGGGGTTAAAAAAATTTAATCGAGTGGCGGCGATGTGGGGGGACCTCGATTTAGGGGTACATAGGTAGTTTATGGGTGTTAGTGTACTGTAGAGCACAGTAGTTAAGAGCTTTATGAACTGGCGTTAGCCCAAAAAGCTCTTAACTACTGACTTTTTTCTGCGGCTGGAGTTTGGTCGTTAGATTTCTAACGCTCACTTCAGCCACGACTCTAAATACCGGCATTAGAAAGATCCCATTGAAAATATAGGATACGCAAATGACGTAAGGGGATCTGCGGTATGGAAAAGTTGCGGCTGGAAAGTGAGCGTTAGACCCTTTCCTGACTGACTCCAAATACCAGAGGGCGTTAAAAACCAGCGTTAGGAGCCTCTAACGCTGGTTTTCACGGCTACCGCCCAACTCTAAATCTAGGCGTAAGATTGCTACAATATAACTAATAGTTACATTGTAGCTAGCTTAGGTTTTATTTTTATTTTACAGGCAAGTTTGTATTTATTTTAACTTGGTAGAATAGTTACTAAATAGTTATTAACTTTTTAATAACTACCTATCTAAAATAAATACAAAAGTACCTGTAAAATAAAACCTAACCTAAGCTACAATAACACCTAACCTAACCCTACAATTAAATAAATTAACTAAATTAAAAACAATTAAATAAATTAAATTAAATTAAATTAGCTAAAGTACAAAAAACAAACAAACACTAAATTACAGAAAATAATAAACAAATTACAAGATAGTTAAACTAATTACAATTAATCTAATAGCCCTATCAAAATAAAAAAAAGCCCCCCCAAAATAAAAAAAACCCTAGCCTAAACTATCAATAGCCCTTAAAAGGGCCTTTTGCGGGGCATTGCCCCAAAGTAATCAGCTCCAGTGGCGTCACTAGGGAGGGGTGGGGGGCGGACCGCACCCAGGTGACACCCTCCAGGGGGTGACACCAAAAAAAAATTTTTTATTTTTTTTTAATTTTATTGAAATTCAAAGAAATACAATGTTGAGATGCATAGATTTTTTTTTATTAGAGGGGCTGGCATTTGTGAACATTGGTGGGACTGGGGAAGTTGTAGACACACAATTTTTTTGCCCCTTGAGCCAGTGCTGCAATTTCAACAAATAGTTTTCCCGGCTGCTTTTGCTTGTTTGTACCTTGCTTCTCCCCTGCCCAATTTCGCTATGAATGTTGTGGGTATGCCGTGGGGCTTGCAAAGTTGCGCTGCTAGCCTAAACCTGCCTGCCTATCTGTGCTCACTGCTCAGTGACATGTGGAGCAGTGGAGTCACTCACTGCTGTACTGTCTCTCTAAACGGGAACTGGCAAATCATGAGGGGATGCCTGTCACCTGACCGCATGACTGTTTGACACTGTCTTTAAAGTGAAGGAGCCATGTATGATGCCCACCAGACCATTACGGTTACGGTACACTAAGTGCACACTGAACAGGTAGGAGGGCGGGCGGGGGGTCTGGGGGTGGGCAGAGTGCAGAGGTGATTGGCCATAAGAAGCGGTAGGCACGCGGCCCGGGGCTATGCACTGACAGGCTTGGAACAGAGTCAGAGAGCAGAATTTTCATAGTTTGCGCCTAAACCTTTTCTTTAGTGATTTATTTTTAGAGTGCTCTGTTTATCTTTCATTTGATGCTCTGCTGAGCCAGGGAGCAGCTCTAGGCATGAGCTTTATAATTAATGCAGTGCAGTTTACATATTTTGTAAGTCTGTGTCTGAGTTTTTGTGTGTGTGTGTGTCTCAGTGTTTTTGTGTGTGTGTTTTTGTGTGTGTGTCTGAGTGTGTTTCCGAGTGTTTGTGTGTGCATCTGAGTGTTTGTATGTGTGTGTGCCTGTGTTTTTGTGTGTGTCTGCTTTCTGGGGGGGGTGACACCATAACTTACCGCACTGGGTGACACCAACCCTAGTGACGCCACTGATCAGCTCTTTTACCTGTTCACCAGGGCTTGCATTCACACACACACACATATGCTATTTCACAGTGGTCACGGTGTAGTCTGTGTGAGTCTCAATCACGCGGTGGAGCCAGGAAGAATACTGCATTCCCTCTCAGTCCAGGCCAGGCTGTGCAAGTGAGCTCCGCCTCCACTGTCACCACGTCATGCGCACCCACATACAATCCCATAGGATAGCAATAGCCGGGCCAGCCATTTAAGTCATTTGTAATTGGTTGATTTAGCCACCTGGCCCTGAGTTCAGTAGAGTGACCCTAGGGACTCAAAATTCTGCTGCCCCTTAAAAATCTGTCGCGATAGGCACCGGCCTCGTTGGCCTATGCCTTAATACGCCCCTGGGTGGCGGCGATGTTAGGGACGGTAGATTAGGGGTTAATAATATTTAACTAATGTTTGTGAGGCGGGAGTGTGGCGGTTTAGGGGTTAATATGTTTATTATAGTGGCAGCGACGTTGGGGGCGGCAGATTAGGGGTTAATAAGTGTAGGTAGATTGCGGCGACATTGGGGGCGGCAGATTAGGGGTTAATAAATATAATGTAGGTGTCAGCGATGTTGGGGGCAGCAGATTAGGGGTTCATAAGTATAATGTAGGTGGCGGCGGTGTCCGGAGCGGCAGATTAGGGGTTTTATTTCCCCATAGGAATCAATGGGGCTGCGTTAGTGAGTTTTACGCTGCTTTTTTGCAGGTGTTAGACTTTTTTTCAGCTGGCTCTCCCCGTTGATCCCTATGGGGAAATCGTGCACGAGCACGTTACACCAGCTCACCGATAACGTAAGCAGTGCTGGTATTGGAGTGCGGTAATGAGCAAGATTTTGCTCAACGCTCACTTCTTGTCTGGTTTGTAAAAACCCGTAATACCAGCGCTGTCTGTAAGTGAGCGGTGAGCATAAACTGCTCGTTAGCACCGCACAGCCTCTAATGCAAAACTCGTAATCTAGGTGTTAGTTTTTATTGATAAAAACACACTTAGGTAAAACTTGCTTACACTTTCTGACCTCGAATCATATATGAGGTATCAATAACACATGTTTAAATGGTGATACAACCGTTCACATAGCATAGAGTTCGTAGGGACAGTGTTACATATAACAGTTCATATAAGGGATTAAACAGTAGCCCAGAGGTGTAGATCTCACCCAAAAAGTTTTCCCAATGTGTTTCAAAGATTATTTACAAGGTAATACTGGCCTTCTTCATCAGAGGATAAATGTGAGAAGTGCGGATCACTCCTTAAATAGGAGAAAATAGGGACGGTGAGGCCCGTCTCTAAGAGAACTCCCATTAGTTATTGGCGTGTACGTGTTAACTCAGTGACATACATGGGGTGTGTGTAAAGATACACTCCCCCTATTTCCTCCAATAAGATTGTCTTAATAACGTTTTGGGGGTATGTATATTGTAATCCATGTTAATATTGCTAATACCAAATGCTGTTTGCTGCGATCAGATATTCATATAGAGGAACGCCTTGAATATTTTAATGTTATTTAGCGAAAGCAATCTCCGAAAACTGCATTCTCATATAACCGTAGTAACAAAAGTATTTGTCATGTTAGGGTCATGTTAGGGTGTTAGGTGTAGACATAAATTTTATTTCCCCAAAGGAATCAATGGAGCTGCGTTAGTGAGTTTTACGCTGCTTTTTTGCAGGTGTTAGACTTTTTTTCAGCTGGCTCTCCCCGTTGATTCCTATGAGGAAATCGTGCATGAGCACGTTACACCAGCTCACTGCTAACGTAAGCAGCGCTGGTATTGGAGTGCGGTAAGGAGCACAATTTTGTTCAACGCTCACTTTTTGTCTTTTAATGCCAGGTTTGTAAAAACCTGTAATACCAGCGCTGTAGCAAAGTGAGCGGTGAGAGAAAACTGCTCGTTAGCACCGCATAGCTTCTAACGCAAAACTCGTAATCTAGCCATAAGTTTACAAAAAATAAAAAAAAGGCTAACATTACAGAAAATAAAAAATCAAATTACCAAATTTAACAAAATTAAATCTAATCCATATGAAAATAAAAAAGACCACCCAAAATAAAAACACTACCTACTCTAAGAATAAACTAGCAGTATTCCTTAAAAGGGCTTTTTGCAGGGCATTGCCCCAAGATAATCAGCTCTTTTACAAAAAATATGAAAAAGTCCCACCTAACATTAAACCCCCCACCCCCCAAAATAAAAGAACCTAACACTAAAAAACCTAAACTACCCATTGCCCTGAAAAAGGCATTTCTTTGCTCTTTTACTGCCCATCCCTAATCTAAATAAAACAACTCCCCCCAAAAAAACCTTAAAAAATCCTAAATCTAACCCCCAAGTTGGTACTCACTGTTCCTGAAGTCCAGCGGAGAAGGTCCTGTTCCAGGCGGTGAAGTCTTCTTCCAATCGCAATCTCTTCTTCTTCCAGGAACATCCTGCATGGAGCGGAGCTAAAGACTGAAGACCGCTGAGCTGAAGACCGGCGACCCTGGAACTGCAGACCGTTGACCGCGGAGCCATGGAGCGTGGAGCATCCTCTTCGTACAATCTCCGCCGTACACTGAATAGTGAATTCAAGGTACGCAATTAAAGATGGTGTCCCTTGAATTCCTATTGGCTGATTTGATTCTTCCAACTCAAATCAGCCAATAGGATGAAAGCTATTTAAATCCTATTGGCTGTTTAAATCAGCCAATAGGATGAGAGCAAGTGAAATGCTATTGGCTGATTTGAATAGCCAATAGAATTTCACTTGCTCTTATCCTATTGGCTGATTTGAACAGCCAATAGGATTTAAGTAGCTCTCATCTTATTGGATAATTTGAATAGGAATTCAAGGGACGCCATCTTTAATTGCGTACCTTGAATTCACTATTCAGTATATATATATATAGGTAAAATAATATATTGTTGTATATGCTGCAGAATCTGTTGGCATTATAACTAATAATAATAATGTATTTATATTTTTGTAATGTTCTTGCAGTAAGTACAAAATAAATATGGCTTCAGTTGTTTCTCTTTCAGTTTGGAATTCTAGAAAAGGGCTTTGTTTTCAGTTCATTCTTTAATATAGCAAGTGTTCCTACAATACTGACTGATTTTGGAAATAAATGCCCAATATTCAGTGCAAAGTAAACAACCAATTTTGAAACCATGAGGAACTCATGAACCAAATGCGGAACTTGCAATAATTTAATAACCTCCATTCTACTTAAAATTACACATGTAATATTTTTTACAAACAAAAAACCCAACTTCCTTTTTTTCTCAAACAGCATTTTAATGGTAGTGAAAAAAGAATTTGCTTGTGCATTTAGCTACAATTCTGTATAACCTTTCAATAAACTTTATAACTTTTAATTGTATATCACACAGGACTGTATTTCCAAAATGTTTCTGTCCATCCCAAGTGTTTGTATTTTTGGTTGCATATTGTTCTTGATAACCATCTGACAGCAAGGTGTTAAAGGGACACTGTACCCAAATTTTTTCTTTTGTGATTCAGAAAGAGCATGCAATTTTAAGCAACTTTCTAATTTAGTCCTATTATCAATTTTTCTTCGTTCTCTTGCTATCATTATTTGAAAAAGAAGGCATCTAAGCGTTTTTTTTTTGTTTCAGTACTCTGGACAGCACTTTTTTATTGGTGGATGAATTAATCCACCAATCAGCAAGGACAACCCAGGTTGTTCACCAAAAATGGGCCGGCATCTAAACTTACATTCTTGCATTTCAAATAAAGATACCAAGAGAATGAAGAAAATTTGATAATAGGAGTAAATTAGAAAATTGCTTAAAATGTCATGCTCTATCTGAATCACGAAAGAAAAATTTTGGGTACAGTGTCCCTTTAAATGGACATTTTAATGCAAAAAGTAATTATGGTAGGTAAATTTAGCATTACTCTAACTTATTGCATACTGTAGGTAAAATCTCATTTAGGAGTAAGCATTGCAGTTCCTAAGCAGTACACGGTCATAAGCCAATCAAAAGCTGCAGTTAAGGCGTAACTAGAAACCACAGGGCCCAGGTGCAAGAATCTAAGAAGGGCCCCCCACCCCCCCAAAAAAATGTGAATTTGATAGATATCTTTTTTTATATATGTATATATATATATATATATATATATTTATATTTAACACAGAAAAAAAAATGTGAATCAGATTACATCTGCAAAAGGAGGTACCCTGTGCCCACAGTCTGTGAGATGGTCTGATCCCCTATTACTGTATATCAGACATCCCAACTCTCCCTGAAGTTCAGGGAGTCTCCCTGATTGTAATAGCGGCTCCCTGATGCCAGCAAATGGAATGCAATCTCCCTGAAACTCCAAGTACCATGATCCAATGTGGCCCAAATACAGAAAAGTGTTTCTTTAAGCAATGCCTTTAGTTGCTGGGACGTTATAGAACCCTCAAAGCATTCATCAGTAACCAAAAAGCCCCCCTGATTCTAATAAAATAAAAACACAAATACTACCTTATTTACTGCACGTAATTAAACTTTGTATTCTAAAATATTTATGCATTCAACAAGCGTACGATCACTGGAAAATAGGTTTGCTGTATGGGGTTGTGCAATAAAGCTACTTTTTTAATGTGACTTTAGTGGGAAGCTACTTTAATGATAAGTCTCTATCTTAAAGGGACATAATACTCAAATGCTAAATCACCTGAAAGTGATGTAGTATAACTGTAAAAAGCTGACAGGAAAATATCACCTGAGCATCTCTATGTAAAAAAGGAAGATATTTTACCTCACAATCTCCTCAGCTCAGCAGAATAACTTCTGTGTAAAAAGTTATACTCAGCTGCTCCCAGCTGTAGGTAAAAAAAATAAAAAAAAATGAACAGCAGCCAATCAGCATCAGCAGTGCTGAGGTCATGAACTTTTGTACTGTGATCTCATGAGATTTGACTTATCTCTCATGAGATTTCATTGTTACACTGAATAGGGAAATAACATGAGAGTGCATGAGGCTCATCCTTTCAGCTGTCCCAGGTCAGACACACTAATATGCTGCTTAGAAATCCTTTACAATGGGATGTGGCTACTGAGGAACTTTTGAGGTAAAATATCTTTCTTTTTTACATAGAGATGTTCAGGTGATATTTTCTAGTCAGCTTTTTACAGCTATGCTGCATCACTTTCAAGTTTTTAAACATTTGGGTATTATGGCCCTTTAAGTTTTAAGGTGTCCAATATATAACTGGGAGGGGGGGTGACGGCGCAGTAGCAAGAGAAGCCACCTCACTGAAATGAGTTTTTGCAGGTTGGGATGTCTGGTATATAGTGACACTGTTTACCCACCAGTACTGTATATAGTGAGTAAGTGACACAGTCTGTAATCTGCCGATGAGATGGCTGGCCTGACCCTACCCGCACCAGTACTTTATAAAGTGACCACAGTAGTCTGTGACATGGTCCAGCTCCCCCGTACTGTATATAGTGGTACTGTATAGTGACACTGTTTACCCCGCCTCACCATGCTGTAGTAACAAGGTCTGTAATTTGCTGGTTCCACAAACATACACATACACACACATGCATGCATAAATACACACACAGTCACATACATACATACACACACATACACACACACACATATATGCATAAATACACACACAGTCACATACATACATACACACATACACACACACACAGTCACACACATACACACATACACACAGTCACACACATACACACATACACACACACACATACATGCATAAATACACACACAGTCACATACATACATACACACATACACACACACACACATACACACATACACACAGTCACACACATACACACATACACACACACACATACATGCATAAATACACACACAGTCACATACATACATACATACACACACACACACATAAACACCAATGAGTAAAACAGAAACACTAACCCCCGTAGTCAGAGACAGAGACACTAGTAAAGCATCACATCACACTCACATGATATCAGTGCAGGCAGTGGCAGGTCAACGTTTTTTATTGACATTTTTTTTTTAAGCTGTGGCGAGCTCTGCACCCCCTGTAGTTCTGCCCCTGGTTGCACATATCTGGCAATCATTGACAATTTTCTCCTTAGGAGATGCAATGCTTGCAGCTCACAAGCAGGACTTTATCCATGCTATTAAACCCTTTGCGTACATTACAGACATATTAAAGGGACATAAAACCTAATTTTCTAATGTACTTCTATGATCAATTTTGCTTCAGTCTCTTGGTATCCTTTGTTGAAGGAGCAGGCGTGCACTACTGGGAGCTAGCTGATCATATTGGTAAGCCAATGAAAAGTGACATATATGCGCTGCCACCAAACAACAGTTAGCTCCCAGCTCCTTAGCCTAACTAGGTATACTTTACAACAAAGGATACCAAGAGAATGAAGCAAATTAGATAAAAACATAAATTATGCTTACATGATCATTTCATTTCCATCTGTTGGAGGAGAGTCCCCTGCTTCATTCATTACTTACTCTTCAATGAGGGGACATAAAAAACTTGTTTAAGCACTACAGGTCCAAATCGTACGGAAAGTTCCCTCCTTCTTTGGAAACACAAAAAGTTTTGAATAGTATCCCAAACCTCTCACTGCGATAGGCACCAGGACAATAACTCCTAAGAGGACTTCCCTCCTTTCTGGTCAGAGAGAAAGGAGAGAGAGAGGAGGAACTGCCCTTGGGTGGCTGAGACTTGAAACCTATCTTGTAACCCTGAGCTATGACCTCCAGGACCCATGGATCCTGCACGTCCCTGAACCAAGCAACAGTCTGCCCCCTACACAATCCAGAAGAGGACCGGGGACCGCCCGTTCATGCCGACTTAGACTAGGCGGGCTTCTTGCTCTGCTTGTATTTATTCCAGGTAGCCGGCTTCCAAGAGCTCTTGGTTTGCTCAGGTTTAGCTGAGGACTGCTGACAAGGGCTTTATCAAAACGAAAAGAACGAAATTGTCCCTTAGACTCTTCATATTCTCTTTCAGTAGAAGGTCCCCTTGCCCCCTGTGACCGTGGAGATAATTGAGTTCAGGCCTGGACCAAACAAAATCATTCCTTTAAAGGGGAGGGAAAGAAGTCTAGACTTAGAAGTCATATTCGCAGACCATAACTTCAGCCAGAGCCTGACAGGCCTAAACAGAAAAAACTGAAGTCTTCACATTTAGACGAATAATCTGCCTAATAGCATCACAGATAAAAGAATTTGCAACCCTCAAGGCCATAATCTTTCCTGAGTAACATCGAGGGAACCTCTCCACCCTGATCAATCACACCAGAAAGTAGTTTCTCCAGCAACCACGGCATCGGCCGCCTCCGGTTGAAACAAATATCCCGAATGTTGAAACAACCTTCTTAACAGAGTTTCCATCCTTTATCCATGGGCTTTTAAAACGAAGAGCTATCCTCAAACGGGATAGTAATACGTTAGCAAGGGTGAAGATAGCGCCATCCCTTTTAGGGACGGAACCTCACAACTCCATGGATGGTCCAGGACCGGGAACAATTTGTTAAAAGGAGAAGAGAGGAACAATCCAGTCCCATTCATTCTTAATAATGTTCGCCATGTAACAGGAGCAGGGGAGGATAAGGTACCACCCTGTCCTCAAACTCTATTCAATTTAGGAATCAAAGGTTCCTCAGACAATTTGGTCTCTGGAAGCACTGAATTCGCCAAAAAACTTCCTTTAGTAGAAAGCGCAAATTCCTAAAACTAAAGTGTGGTACCTCCGCAGTCGGAGGTTTAGAGGCAGCAGACTCCGACCCAGAATGCTCACACTCTGAAGTCTCAGAAAGAACTTCATTCTCTGATAACCCTATCAGTTAAATCCAATATATTATCTGATGTACTCTGGGAAGGAGTGCAATGTGTAACCTTGCAGGGCGAGGTAAAGCATTAAAGGCCACAGACACCGCCATCTGAGCTGCACAGTAACGTCTGGTGAAAAAATGTCCCCCTCCAGATGGAGGATCAGCAATGCAACGGGAAACTGCATGTGTAGAGAGATAAGCATGTAGGGTACACACCTCACTGGACAACAGCTCCTCAGAGGTGGACGGCTCTGTGGTATCAAACATGTTTGATATTATCACATTATCAAGGCATATGGAACATATTTGAGGGTATGTACTAAGGCCTCTTCACAATTATAAACAGGAATTACTCTTTAGGAATAGAAGGAGTGCCCTCTAAGTAACAGAATCCTCCATCGCTAGTGCAATAACCGGAGAACTATAGAAATAAAACAATATTTTATTCAAAAAGGCTGCACCTTTATATCCCAATGGCAGGGGCACTCACCACCTCCCATGACCCAGACAGTACAGAGAGTTAGAACTCCTCTCTGATAGACACCCGGTCAGGAAAGAGGGAAAGAATCATATGGTGAACAATGCAGGACCGCCCCTGCTATGAGAAAAAGCGCGCCAAGCGTGTAAGCTGCATGGCTCTCAAAGTGAAAGTGAAACCTGTATATTCCATAACAGCCTGCTATGAGCCCATAACATCTCACACATAAAAGCAGCATAAAATCAAATAAATATATAAGATTATTCCCCCCCTGTTCAATAATCCCCTTCAGGAGATATTAACCCTTGATTCTATACAGATAAAAGGAGTCACACTGTGACCCTGTCTTCTAGTGTTATCATACATGTATAAAAAATAAAACGATCTTAACATGAATCTATGCCGTGGAACAGGAACACAGCATTTCAAGTGTGACAGGTTAGTAGCATTGCTCCTGACATGGACCTGAGAGCAAAAAGCAGGCAGTGAAACTCGTCAACGCTGATTGCTTAAGGAGCTGTTAATATGAGTCGGGATGGTTTCGCAGAAGAATTCCCCCTGCATCTCCGGACTCTAACTTTCACTCATGCTCTCACTGAGAGGCTGACAGGACTACTTAAAACTCCAGTCCCATTGCGAAGAGTACTACCCTCCATAAGAGACTACTCCGAATCTTCCGACACTTCTCTGCCAACCTCCTGTGACTGGGGGATGAGTGGAGTGGGGAATGTATTTAAGGATTTGGCTGGGGTGTCTTTGCCTCCTCCTGGTGGCCATGTTCTTAATTCCCACAAGTAATGAACGAAGCAGTGGACTCTCCTCCCATTAAGATGGAAATAAGAAAATTGAAAACACATACTCTATCTGAATCATGAAATAAAATGTTGGGTTTCATGTCCCTTTCAGTTAGTCACTTATACAAAAATGAATTAGACCAATTAGACCATGTCATTTTTGTATTAAAATGTTCCTTTAGGGTCACTAAATATATATCATTATATATTAAAGTTTTATATCTGGATACAGCAAGCTCCTTGTACTTTTTTCAGAGCTGGGGATGAGTGATTCATGATAAAGACAGATAAGTTCATCAGGTACAGAGTGTGAAGATATTTCAACACCATTTAGACATATTATTTATATCAGGACAACAGATGGCATTCTGCCAATGGTGCCAGGCCCATTTTCCTAAAACTGACACCCACTAATAGACTCTTGGAAACAGATGCTTGTCCTGTGCTTTTCAGTTTGTGTTAGATATAAATAGTGCTGTGATAATATGGAGCAGAACTGATGCATTACATGAAAAGAGGTGACAAGATGAAATTCTTCCAATATATCAGTGAGGTGTTTATTGAAAGGTGCTTGACGTCAACCAAAGAGATGACATTTTGCCCTGAAGTGGCCATAGAACGGTTACCACTGCGCTCTCTCTCTCAGGCTAGAATTCCAAATCTTTCCAATGTTAGAAAGAACATAAGTAAAAGTCTTTCACATGTTGCTAATACAAAATTGGTTCATAAAAATTCAGTGCTGATATATAAGGGAGCATTACATTCGTCTACCATTTCAGTAAACAAAATTGTGCTTGTCTCATGCTCACTAAAAAAGCTGCCTAAATCAGCTGCAAATTACAAAGTTATTGCACAGAGCATGGGAAAACGTATTATAATTAACCCTTACTGCAAATAATATAAACATAGTCGCCAGGGTTTTAAAATAGTTTTGGGAAGATTCGAGTAAAAAGGATCGATGAACCAGCTATTCCTGAACAAAATAGATTTTTTTTTTATAAAACAGAATATTCTATAGGTCTGTTACTCATATTTATACTCTTCTAAATGAACATAATATTTCTATGTCTCATATTCTAAAAAATGAAAAATTCAGTTAGTAAAAAATCAATGGGGTCCATTTATTAATGTGCGGACAGACATGATCTGATATAGCGGATAAATGCCGACAGTATACGCTGTTGGCATTTATCATTGCACTAGCAGTTCTTGTGAACTGCTGGTGCAATACCACCCCATGCAGATTGGCCGCTAGCAGGGGTTGTCAATCAGCCCGATCGTATTCGATAGGGTGGATTGCTGTCCGCCACCTCAGAGATGGCGGACGAGTTAAGGAGCAGTGGTCTTAGGTCCGCTGCTTCTTAACTTCCGCTTCAGCCGAAACTGAAGTGGTGTGGGTCGGAGGCACCATCCGCTGCTTCATAAATAGACCCCAATGACTTTATTTATACTAAATAATCAATATAAACACATGGATAAAAGAGCACAAATATAGTAAAAATATTATCGGATATGGCCAATCCTAAAACATCTAATAGTTAATACCTCTAAAACATATATTGTCTGATACACAATGTAAGTGAAACTTGTAATGGGATACAAAATCACTAAGTGTACAATCTGCATAAAAAGTTATGCTTGTGAATTTAAGTGACATTTATCAGGGTTGTTCTGCAGAGTATAATCCTCAAGTGTACTCACTTTTACCACCTCGCTGATATAAGCATTAAGCCTTCATAAGATATATCACCCCACCTGGGTGAATGTAAATTGTGATGTTGCTTTGTAAATCAAATATTACTTTTTTTAAAATGTTTTAAAATATTTTTTAACAGACAGTGGTAATATGAGTGTAACTAAACTTTTACATGTTATTTATGTTGTGTTGAATGCAACTTTTTTATTCCCCTACACTTTACGCAAGCTCTCAAGTCTCGCTAACCGGACGAGCATAAATCGCAATTGTGCTAGAGCGTACTCGTAACGTGTACTACTTTCGTCATGTGCAAAAAGCAAAGAAAAACTCAATATCGCTTGTGCGCAACAATTAGCGTGCCACTCGTAATCTAGCCCTAATTAAGTACAGAAAGGTTACATTAATATCATATTACAGAATTTATATTTGCACAATAAAGAGAAATAGAAAAAACTGGGTTGTAAAAGGGAGGAATTTCTATTTTGGCGGATGTTGAGGCAAGCATAAAAATAGCACTAAGCCTGTGTGAGGTTTGACCATATACTACCCTGAAAACATACGCCTAGATTTAGAGTTTGGCATTAGCCGTCCAAAGCAGCGTTAAGGGGTCCTAACGCTGCTTTTTAACGCCCGCTGGTATTTAGAGTCAGTCAGGAAAGGGTCTACCGCTCACTTTCTTTCCGCGACTCGAGGCTACCGCAGATCCCCTTATGTCAATTGCGTATCCTATCTTTTCTATGGGATTTGCCTAACGCTGGTCTTACAAGTCTTGGAAGAAGTGAGCGGTAGAGCCTCTACCGACAAGACTCCTACGTCAAAAAAAGTCAGTAGTTAAGAGCTTTATGGGCTAACGCGGGAACATAAAGCTCTTAACTACCGTGCTACGAAGTATACTAACACCCATAAACTACCTATGAACTCCTAAACCGAGGCCCCCCCACATCGCAAACCCTATAATAAATCTTTTTTAACCCTTAATCTGCCGCTCCGGACACCGCCGCAACCTACATTATAGCTATGAACCCCTAATTTGCTGTACCTAACATCGCCGACACCTATATTATATTTATTACCCCCTAATCTGCCCCCCCCAACGTCGCTGCCACCTACCTACACTTATTAACCCCTAATCTGCCGACCGGACCTCGCCGCCACTATAATAAATGTATTAACCCCTAAACCGCCGCACTCCTGCCTCGCAAACACTATAAATTTTATTAACCCCTAATTTGCCCTCCCTAACATCACTGCCACCTACCTACAATTATTAACCCCTAATCTGCCGCCCCCAACGTCGCCGCTACTATAATAAAGTTATTACCCCCTAAACCTAAGTCTAACCCTAACACCCCCTAACTAAAATATAATTTAAATGAATCTAAATAAATTTACTATAATTAAATAAATTATTCCTATTTAAAACTAAATACTTACCTATAAAATAAACCCAAAGATAGCTACAATATAACTAATAGTTACATTGTAGCTATTTTAGGATTTATATTTATTTTACAGGCAACTTTGTATTTATTTTAACTAGGTACAATAGCTATTAAATAGTTAATAACTATTTAATAGCTACCTAGTTAAAATAATTACAAAATTACCTGTTAAATAAATCCTAACCTAAGTTACAAATACACCTAACACTACACTATCAATAAATTAATTAAATAAATTACCTACAATTAGCTAAACTAAAATACAATTAAATAAACTAATCTATAATACAAAAAAAAAAAACTAAATTACAGAAAATATTAAAAAAATTACAAGAAGTTTAAACTAATTACACCTAATCTAAGCCCCCTTATAAAATAAAAAAGCCCCCAAAATAATAAAATTCCCTACCCTATTCTAAATTACAAAATAATCAGCTCTTTTACCATCCCTTAAAAGGGCTTTTTGCGGGGCATTGCCCCAAAATAATCAGCTCTTTTACCTGTAAATAAAAATACAACCCCCCCAACATTAAAACCCACCACCCACATACCCCTACTCTAACCCACCCAAACCCCCCTTAAATAAACCTAACACTAACCCCCTGAAGATCTCCCTACCTTGAGTCGTCTTCACCCAGCCGAGCCGAATTCTTCATCCAAGTGGAGCAAGAAGAAGTCCTCCATCCGGTAAAAGTCTTCATCCAAGCGGGGCAAGAAGAGGTCCTCCATCCAGTAGAAGTCTTCATCCAAGCGGGGTCTTCTATCTTCATCCATCCGGAGCGGAGCGGAGCCATCTTCCATACAGCCGACGCTGAGCCATCCTCTTCAACCGACGGACTAATGACGAATGACGGTTCCTTTAAGTGACGTCATCCAAGATGGCGTTCCTCGAATTCCAATTGGCTGATAGGATTCTATCAGACAATCAGAATTAAGGTAAGAAAAATCTGATTGGCTCCGTTCTGCTCCGTATGGATGAAGATAGAAGACCCCTCTTGGATGAAGACTTCTACCGGATGGAGGACCTCTTCTTGCCCCATTTGGATGAAGACTTCTACCGGATGGAGGACCTCTTCTTGCCCCACTTGGATGAAGACTTCTACCGGATGGAGGACCTCTTCTTGCCCCGCTTGGATGAAGACTTCTACCGGATGGAGGACCTCTTCTTGCTCCGCTTGGATGAAGAATTCGGCTCAGCTGGGTGAAGACGACTCAAGGTAGGGAGATCTTCAGGGGGTTGGTGTTAGGTTTATTTAAGGGGGGTTTGGGTGGGTTAGAGTAGGGGTATGTGGGTGGTGGGTTTTAATGTTGGGGGGGTTGTATTTTTATTTACAGGTAAAAGAACTGATTACTTTGGGGCAATGCCCCGCAAAAAGCCCTTTTAAGGGCTGGTAAAAGAGCTCATTACTTTGTAATTTAGAATAGGGTAAGGCATTTTATTATTTTGGGGGGCTTTTTTATTTTATTAGGGGGCTTAGATTAGGTGTAATTAGTTTAAACTTCTTGTAAAAAAAATTATTTTCTGTAATTTAGTGGGGTTTTTTGTATTATAGATTAGTTTATTTAATTGTATTTTAGTTTAGCTAATTGTAGGTAATTTATTTAATTAATTTATTGATAGTGTAGTGTTAGGTGTATTTGTAACTTAGGTTAGGATTTATTTTACAGGTAATTTTGTAATTATGTTAACTAGGTAGCTATTAAATAGTTAGTAACTATTTAATAGCTATTGTACCTAGTTAAAATAAATACAAAGTTGCCTGTAAAATAAATATAAATCCTAAAATAGCTACAATGTAACTATTAGTTATATTGTAGCTATATTAGGGTTTATTTTATAGGTAAGTATTTAGTTTTAAATAGGAATAATTTATTTAATTATAGTAAATTTATTTAGAGTAATTTAAATTATATTTAACTTAGGGGGGTGTTAGGGTTAGGGTTAGACAGATTTAAGGGTTAATAACTTTATTATAGTAGCGACGACATTGGGGGCGGCAGATTAGGGGTTAATAATTGTAGGTTGGTGGCGGCGATGTTAGGGAGGGCAGATTAGGGGTTAATAAAATTTATTATAGTGTTTGCGAGGAGGGAGTGCGGCGGTTTAGGGGTTAATACATCTATTATAGTGGTGGCGAGGTCCGGTCGGCAGATTAGGGGTTAATAAGTGTAGGTAGGTAGCGGCGACATTGGGGAGGGGCAGATTAGGGGGTAATAAATATAATAAAGGTGTCGGTGATGTTAGGGGCAGTAGATTAGGGGTTCATAGCTATAATGTAGGATGCGGCGGTGTCCGGAGCGGCAGATTAGTGGTTAATAATATAATGTAGGTGTCAGCGATAGCGGGGGCAGCAGATTAGGGGTTAATAAGTGTAAGGTTAGGGGTGTTTAGACTCGGGGTTCATGTTAGGGTGTTAGGTGTAGAGACTTAGAGAGTGTTTCCCCATAGGTAACAATGGGGCTGCGTTAGGAGCTGAACGCTGCTTTTTTGCAGGTGTTAGGTTTTTATTCAGCCAGCTCAGCCCCATTGTATCCTATGGGGATATCGTGTACAGGCACGTTTTTCCAGCTTACCGCTACCATAGGCAACGCTGGTATTGAGGGTTGAAGTGGAGCTAAATTATGCTCAACGCTCCCTTTTATGAGGCTAACGCAGCCATTCAGACAACTCTAAATACCAGCGTTGTCTTAAGGGTGCGCTGGAAAAAAAAGGAGCGTTAGCACCGCGGGTCTTTACCGACAAAACTCTAAAGCTAGGCGATAGTTTTTTTAGGTGTTAGAGAAGTTTTGAACTTGTATGAGAGAGAAGTGAGGAGTTTATAAGATAAATAAGAGGTTTACTGAGAGTCTAAGGTACTGCAGAACAGTGTTGTCGTAAACTAATCCATGGATTTGCAGATTAAAACAGCAAATGATGAATGAGAAGTGAGAAAAACAAGGTGGGCAACAGAGCTGATATGAAAGAAATGTGGCAATCAGTCTGAATCTTGTTGAGTCTAAGGGGCCAATTTATCAAATGGCTGGCAGACATCATTTGCTGTAGCGAATAATGTCCGCCCGACATCGCTAAATACCGACACCATACGCTGTCGGCATTTATCATTGCACAAGCATTTCTTGTGAATTGCTTGTGCAATGCCACACCCTGCACATGCGTTGACATAGAAAAGGGCTCATCTGAAGTTGTTAACATGCTGATAATTATCAAACAATAACTTGTGAGCAACACCATCATTTAAAAAAAAAATGCAATAAAATACTCATTTGTCATTCTATCCAGCATTTCATGTTTAAAGGGATATGAAACCCAAACAATGTATTTTGTGATTCAGACAGAGCATACGGTTTTAAAAAGTTTCTAATTTGCTTGCTTTCCATGAGATTCTGTGTTGAAGAGATACCTAGGTAGGCATCTGGAGCACTACATGACAGGAAATAGTGCTGCCATATAGTGCTCTTGCAAATGAATAAGATTTTTGCAAAACTGCTGCCATATAGTGCTCCAGAAATGGGCTGGCTCCTACGAATATGTCACTGCTTTTCAACAAAAGATACCAAGAGAATGAAGAAAATAAGAAGTAAATTAGAAAGTTATTTAAAATTGCATTCTCTGGGGTCTATTTATGATAGTGCGGACGGACATGATACAATGTAGCTTATCAAGTCCGCCGCATACGCTGTCGGCATATCATTGCACCAGCAGTTCTTGTCAAGTGCTGGTGCAATGCCGCCCCCTGCAGATTCACAGCCAATCGGCCGCTAGCAGGGGGTGTCAATCAACCCAATCGTATTCGATCGGGTTGATTTCTGTCTGCCGCCTCTGAGCAGGCGGACAGGTTATGGAGCAGTGGTCTTTAGACCGCTGCTTCATAATTTCTGTTTCCGGCGAGCCTGAAGGCTCCTCGGAAACACGGGGCATCAAGCTCCGTATTGACCCCTCTATCTTAATCATGAAAGAAAAAAATGTGTTTCATATCCCTTTAATCCCCCTTTAAATGCTTACTGGCTAACCCTTTAAAATCCAATTCAAAATTGGAATTCATTTTTAATACTGTTTATGAGCTTTTTTACTACTTTTTACAATTTGGAAATTATATATGTTTTTTATGTCCCCCAACAAAACAAAATGACTGTTATGGGAACCTTCATTAAATGATAGATCCCTCTCATCCCTTAGAGTTCTCTATTTTATTGGGGGATGTACTTAATACATTAATGCCATATACCTAAATATAACTAAGCAACTGAGCTTGCATTATATTAATATTTACTCTCATATACAAGGACATTTATTAACAGGTGTTTTTCCAAAAATACACAAATCTACAGTTAGTGAATGTATAATGGGGCCCATGATTCTGGAGTCCTTATGAACTACTGTTGAGAGTAACTTGAGAAATGTTCAGCATTATATTTATTTAAAAACAGAGTTTAAGAGGGATTAGATGCCCTATACATTTGTAAGTACAAAACCCTTTAACTTAACCTAATTTAAAGGGACAGTCTACACAGGTTTGCAAACACCTTGTTGGGATTTTTGTGCTACGGGCACCCAGGGCCGGATTTACATCTCAGGTGCCTGTAGGCACAAAAACCTGAAGCGCCCCCCCCACCCCCCCCACCCCCCCTAGAAAAAAGTGGAAAAAATGAGGACTTTTTTTTATTATTATTTAGGACAACTAAAAATAAATATTAGATGTAAAATTACATTTTCCCTTTTATGGAGATACACAAATACACACACCAATTGCAATATTTGTTGTAATGGAAGCTACACCAAAAATCAATATTCACTTGACTCAAATGGCCATACAATTTCTATTATGTATAACAAAAACAAATCATGTTAAACTTTTAATGCAAAATATTCTAAAGAAAACCCTATTTAAAGGGACATCAAATGTGACAGTTTGCTGGGCATTTTATTATTGCACTAGTGCTTGCAGAGAAGTGTGTTAGCCTCTTGCAAAAGAGTTAAACACATAGTCAATGTCAGTTCTGAGACAGCAATACACATCTGTGCAGACCCAGATGGGCTCATAGGACATGTTTATTGACAAGCCATTAGTGTATTGCTTTTCTGGAGATGACTTTGACTATGTGCTTAACATTTTGTTGGAGTCAAACACAGTTTTGTGTAAACAATAGCAATATTAAAACTAGCAGCATGCAAGCTCATCACCATCAACAACCTGTGCAGCCAGTGGAAGAAAATATAAAATGTAGGGAAAAAAATCTTGTAAACTCTGATATTTTTGGTACAAACACACACAGATGTTACATTTATTTTGTTCTGAAATATAAATATCATATGATGTTGCTCTCAAAGGAAAACATGGAATGTTGTAGATTATATGTAATCCAGGGGTCAACAAATGTGTTTAAAATTAGAATTTAGAAATTCAATGGGAGGGGTTTAGTTTTAATCTTTGCCCCTCTCTCCTTCATGGCTCCCTCAACTGCTGTAACATATTCCCAATGAAACACTCGACTTTGTAGGCACCTGGCAGCACAATTCTTACTAAAATAAATGCCCTCATAAAAAAAAAAAAAAAAAAAAAAAAAAAATTTTTTTTTTTTTTTTTTTTTTTTTATTATTGACAGGCAGGCGCCCCTCACTGCAAGGCGCCTGTAGGCACATGCCTACTGTGCCTAATGGGAAATCCGGCCCTGCGGGCACCCTATGCCATCCCGTCGCACCTCATGCAGGGCAACAGTGATAACAGTATTCTGGGGAAAAATGTCTTTATTCAGCAGCCCTAATATGGCCGCCAAACTCCTCCTCCCTCCTTCTGGTGGGTTTGTTAGAAATCGCACCCAGCAGTGTTTGTGAATGGACTGAATTACATGAGACACTCGGGCAGATACATTGCGCATGCGCAAAACTACAGCGCGCGTCATCAATTTTACAAGTGACAGTCTGATCATTGGATACTGCTACACAATAGACGCACCCATGGATTCTCTGGGAGGAGTTATGCTGCCATCCTACAACTGTTGAATGTGAAGGTATTTTTTAAAATACTTTTTTTCTTTTGCCCTGCATGAGGTGCCACGGGACGGCGTGGGGTGCCTGCAGCACAACAATCCCAACAAGGTTTTTGCAAACCCGTGTAGACTGTCCCTTTAACTAAACCTAATATAACAAATAACACACTGACACCATTTGTTTGGGAGAGAAAATCAATTTGGTTACATTTTTTAAAATTGACACAAAAACAACAGGCAATAACAGCATTAATCTAAGGTGGCAACAATCTGCCCTAAACTATAGGCAATATTATTAACCCATACCTAGATGGTCAGTGGCTGAGACAAGCTGACACAGAGCGGAGCCCAGCTTCTACGCCCTCTGACAGAGACAACAGTCAAGTTAATCAGGTCTTCACATACACAAGGAGAGAACCCCAGGCCTGGTCTTGTAGGTGTTACTCCCCTTGTAATGGCCGTCTGACAAGGGGAGTAACACCTCAGACAAATTAGCATCTTTACTTTGTGTTCTTAAAATGGATTAACAATAAAGCTGCAGACCTGGAACACCCCCATTCTGCTTCAGATGAAAATACAGCCTGATTGGCAGTGCAGCTGTGTCATTTATATCGGCACAAAAGCACAAATTTGACAATTTATTTTGTATATGTATTTAACGAGAATATCCTTTTAATGTAAAATGTAGATTAATGTGACAGAATGTGCTTAAAGGGACAGTCTACCATAGAATTATTATTGTTTTAAAAGATAGATAATCCCTTTATTACTCATTCCCCAGTTTTGCATAACCAACACAGTTATATTAATGTACTTTTTACCTCTGTGATTACCTTGTATCTAGGAACCTTATTCCAGCCCCCTGATCACATGACTGTGACTGTTTATGATCTATTGTCTTTAATTTAGCATTGTTTTGTGCTAAATCTTAAATAACCCCCTGTGCCTAAACACAGTGTTATCTATATGTCCCACGTGTACTTTCTGTCTCTTTGTGCTGAAAAGAGATTTAAAAAGCCTGTGATAAGAGGCAGCCCTCAAAGGCTTAGAAATTAGCATATGAGCTTACCTATGTTTTAGTTTAAACTAAGAATACCAAGAGAAAAAAGCAAATTTGATGATAAAAGTAAATTGGAAAGTTGATTAAAATTAGAAGTCCTATCTGAATAATGAAAGTTTAATTTATACTAGACTGTCCCTTTAAATGCCAATCAACCATCTTATACATTTGCACATACAATTTTTCACTGGCCATGTCGATTCTAGATATTTCATAGATTTTGTTTTACCATACTACAAATAAATCATATTAAACTGGTTTCTGGGGGACCTTAAAGGGACACTGAACCCAATCATTTTTTTTCTTTTGTTATTCATATAGAGCATCACATTTTAAGCAACTTTCTAATTTACTCCTATTATCAAATTTACTTCATTCTCTTGGTATCTTAATTTGAAATGCAAGAATGTAAGTTTAGATGCCGGCCCATTTTTGGTGAACAACTGGGTTGTTCTTGCTGATTGGTGGATAAATTCATCCATCAATAAAAAAAGTGCCCTGCAGAGACTGAACCAAAACAAAAGCCTAGATGCCTTCTTTTTTAAATAAATATGGCAAGAGAACAAAGAAAAATTGATAATAGGAGTAAATTAGAAAGTTGCTTAAAATTGCATTCTCTATTTGAATCACAAACTAAAAAAATTGGGTTCAGTGTCCATTTAAAGGACTTCTTTCTTTCTTTCTTAGAAATGTTTGTTGTTTGTTTTATCTAAAATATTATGTATTTCAGTAACAAACATTTTAGAAAGTTATTTCTGTTTGTATTCTTCCTTTTAAATAAAACAATAAAAATGATCAACACTGACCCCTAGTGGACCTTTTTGGGCATTTTTTTTGCTCATTATAAAGAGGCATACACTAAAAAATATTCCTCAGCATAGCTGTTTAATCATTAATAATGAATATTAATTTCTTAATATGATTACAGTTTTTTGTTTCTTTAAGATGCACATTTTAAATGAGATGCAGACCCCTATGGAATAAGTATTTTAGAAGATTTGTGTACTAATCCCTTCCGGCTATGCACAGGTACATAATATCTGTTTATGTAAATATAGAGGTTTAACCATTATAAAGTATATTAATATAACAATGTTGGTTGTGTGAAGCTGGGGAATGGGTAGTTATCTATCTTTTAATACAATAACAATTTTGGTGTAGACTGTTCCTTTAATTTAAAGGGACATTTTACTTATATGCTAAATTACTTAAAGGGACATGAAACTCACATTTTTGTTTCATGATTCAGAAAGCGCATACAATTTTAAACAACTTTCCAATTTACTTCTATTATTTAGTTTCCTTCCTTCTCTTGTTATCCTTTGGTAAAAGCTTTATCTAGGTAAGCTCAGGAGTTCTAGCTGCTGATTGGTGGCTGCATATATATACTGATTGTCATTGGCTCACCGATGTGTTCAGTTAGAAACAAGTAGTGAATTGCTGCTCCTTCCATAAATCATACCAAGAGAATGAAGCAAATTTGATAATCGAAGTGAACTGGAAAGTTGTTTAAAATTGTATGTTCTACCTACATGGGTTTCATGTCCCTTTAAAAGTGATGCAGAAAATAGGTAATAAAAATAAAATAAATTAAGGTATTTTAAAAATAGAAAAAAACAAATATACATAATAACATTTTTATTTTCTCATAGTTGCATCAAAGAGAAAAGAGTATCATGTTTCTTTAGCTGATCCACATCATAAGTAACACATACCTCGTCACATGGGGGCCGATTTATCAAGTGTCGGGTGGACATCGCTAAATGCCGACTGGCATTTAACACTGTCCAAGCATTTCTAGTGAAATGCTTATGCAATGCAGCCCCCTGTACATTCAACTGCTAGCAGGGGATGTCAATCATCCCGATCATATCTGATCGGGATGATTGTTGTCCGCCACCTCAGAGGCTTCTTAACTTTTGTTTCCACGCGAGCCGTTAATTCGGCCCCTTGGTCTCTTGCTTAGTATCTTATTTATTTAGTTAATGGGGTGACTTGACCCCTTCTCAGCTCGTATTAATATGCCTATAGCTATTATTTTTTCTTGGATGCCAAGCAGTGTGGTAGCCAGGCTATGAAGTCCACCTCCTCTTTGCACCTGCACAGATAAGCCAACAGTCAGAGCTAGATCACAAGTGAAGTGCTAATTGATCGCATGCCCGCAAACAGGCAAATTCGCCCATTTACGGACGCGTGATAAATAACCAGCCATTACAAGTGGTAGCAATTAGTGCTAAGAAAATTAACCAGAGATAAGATCTGAAAACTGAAAAGTGCCTTTACATTGCGGTTTATGGGAGAATGTGTTATCCCTGTAAATATATATGAATATATACATATATATTTATGTGTTAATAGGTTTATATACACATATTAACACATAAACATATATGTATACAGGTAGCCCTCAGTTTACGCCGGGGTTAGATTCCAGAAGGAATGGTTGTAAATCAAAACCGTTGTAAATTGAAACCCAGTTTATAATGTAAGTCAATGGGAAGTGAGGGAGATAGGTTCCAGGCTCCTCTCAAAATTGTCATAAGTAACACCTAATACATTATTTTTAAAGCTTTGAAATGAAGACTTTAAATGCTAGACAGCATTATAAACCTAATAAAATAATCACACAACACAGAATATATAATTAAACTAAGTTAAATGAACAAAAACATTTGCTAAACAGCATTATAAACCTAATAAAATAATCACACAACACATACATCACTTGCATTTCTCTGCAAACAGTTCTTTCTTTGCATTCCAATCTGGACTGAGTTATAGACAGGAAGCTCTTGTTCCTTTGAAATCTGCTCTATAGCTCAAGTCTGGTTAAACCGATTAATTTCAGCTTGCGTGGCTTTACTGCAACACAAGCGGACAGCTCCACCTACTGGCTATTTTAATAAATGCACTGCTTCTCAATGCTTTTCAATAGCAGTCACATGACTGGAAAAAAAGGTTGTTATTCTGAAACGGTGTAAATTGAACCATTGTAAAACGAGGGCCACCTGTATATTCATATCTATACTATAATTGTGTTTGTAATGTCCGTCTCCGTCGGCAGTTGCGCATGCATCCTCAAAGGAATACTGGCAGTGCGAGGCAGCCAACAGAATGTTGGCTGCACGCAGCAATTAAAGAATTGTCCCCCACCCTGCCATTTTCGGAATCCACCGGGATGCAGCGAAGGCAAACGGAGCGTTACAAAAAAAAAACAAAAAAACTGCCTGCAATAAGTATGTAAAAAACACCTAACCGCACGCAATAAGTATTAAAAAAAAAAAATACCGCCCGCAATAAGTATTAAAAAAAAAACTAAGTGCCCGCAATAAGTATTTAAAAAAAAAAACTAACCGCCTGCATGAAGTATTAAGAAAAAAAACAACTACCTAATAAAATTATTAACCCCTAAATCCGCAAACCCCAACATCGCAACCTACTTAATACATCTATTAAACCCTAAACCACCAACCCCTCACAACACATTAAACCTAATTTACCTATTAAGTCCTACACCGCCAACCCCCACAACGCAAAAAATGAATTTAATGACTAAGCCCCCTAACCTAACACCCCCTAAATTAACCCCTTAATTACAATAAAAAGAAACTACATTACTATAAAAAATTACATTACCTTAATCTAACATTACAGAAAATAAAAAAGGCTAACATTACAAAAAATAATAAACATATTAAATAAAATAAAAGGATTAAACCTAATCCCTATGAAAATAAAATAAAAAAATAAAATAAAAAAAACACCCCCTAATCTAATGCTAAACTACCAATAGCCCTTATAATGGCTTTTTGTAGGGCATTGCCCTAAAGTTAAACAGTTCTTTTACATTAAAAATAAACAAAGTCCCCACTAACAGTAAAACCCCCCACCCACAAACCCCCCCCAAAAAAAAAAAAACATAACACTAATAAACCTTATCTACCCATTGCCCTGAAAAGGGCATTTGTATGGGCATTCCTTTTCACTGCTCTTAAAAGCCCCAAATAGGTACTCACGGTTTCAAAAGTCAGACGGAGAAGGTCTTCTTCCAGACTGGTCCATCATCTTCATCCACAGAGAAGGCAGAGCAGAGGTCCGGAGCGGTCTTCCCAGAAGTGGTGATCCTCGGCGGTAGTCATCGGCGGCGGTGGTGCTCCTCGGCGGCGGCGGTCCTCAGCGAAGGCGTGGAGTTTCCTCTTCATGCGATCGTCTGCCGCACACTGAAGAAAGATTTCAAGGTACCCCATATTTATTGGGGTACCTTGAATTCCTATTGGCTGAAATTTTCAAAATCAGCCAATAGGATGAGAGCTACTGATATCTTATTGGCTGATTTGAACAGCCAATAGGATTTTAGTAGCTCTCATTCTATTGACTGTTTTGAAAAATTCAGCAGCCAAAAGAATGAGAGCTACTGAAATCTTATTGGCTGATTTGAACAGCCAATAGGATTTTAGTAGCTCTAATCCTATTGGCTGTTTTGAAAAATTCAGCCAATAGTTATGCAAGGTACCCCAAATTGATTGCGGTACCTTGCATTCTTTCTTCAGTATACCACGGACATCGGATGAAGAGGAGCCTCCATGTTGCAGAGGACCGCCACCGCCAATGCCGAGGACCGTTGCCGCCGAGGATTGCCACATCTGGGAAGACTACTCCGGACCTTCGTTCCGCGCCGCCTTTGCTGTGAATGAAGATGATGAACCCGCCTGAAAGAAGACCTTCTCCGCCGGTCTTCTGAAACAGTGAGTACCGATTTGGGGCTTTAGTGTTAGTTTCTTTTTTAATTTTTTTTTATTCTTTAACTTAGGTTTTTTTGGGACACTTGGAAAAAGAGCTTAATGCCCTTTTAAGGGCAGTGAAAAAGAGCTAAATGCCCTTTTAAGGGCAATACCCATACAAATGCCCTTTTCAGGGCAATGGGTAGATTGGGTTTATTAGTGCTAGTTTTTTTTTATTTGGGGGGGTTTGGTGGGTGAGGGGTTTTACTGTTAAGGGGGGACTTTGTTTATTTTTAATGCAAAAGAGCTGTTTAACTTAGGGCAATGCCCTACAAAAAGCCCTTTAAGGGCTATTGGTAGTTTAGCATTAGATTAGGGGGTGTTTTTATTTTGTTTTTGTTTTTTATTTTCATAGGGATTAGGTTTAATTTTTTTTATTTTGGATAATGTGTTTATTTTTTTCTGTATTTCTATTTTTTATTTTTTGTAGCTTGGGGGGTTGTATTTACAACATATAGACTGCCCTCTGGGCAGGCTTACCAACTAGTTCATATATATTTATATTTGCTGCCCAACGCTGCACAACTTACCCCTTTGCTGCTCTAGTTCCCATTGGTGCCTATTGAAGCGCACTCTCATGAGCCCCTTGAACTACCATAAAGCTCACCTCCTCTTCATCCATTATTTTTATAGAGGAAACTCTAAATGCAACAGCAGTGCAGCCAATTTGAAAGCTGCCCACAACAAGAAAGCCCTGGAAGCTTCATGCACTAGCTGGTGGGGACCAGAATAGAAGAGGAGCCTTCTTTACTGCTGTTGTTAGCTAGACTAGTTCTTATTACATAGCTGGGGGGAGGTATTGACAGACATAGCAGAGAACCCATTCTCATCTCGGACTCCAGTCGCCAGTCTCTAGTTGCCAACATCACTCACAACCCCCAAAACAGAACACACAACACATTTCAGGTGCAAAAAGTTGATCACAAAGTGAAATATCTGTGGTGCAAGGGGAACTGATGGAAGACCTCATCTTCTACCACTTATTCCAACATTTACGTTTATTATTTCCCCCTTTATCTTTTTCTCCTTCCTCTGTGTAGTCCACCAGACATATAAAAAAATACACTACCTTAAAACTTCTAGGCAAAAGGCATATTTAAGGTTTGGGGTGAGTAATGAATGTGGGTATATGACACCCCAAGCGCAAGCACCCCAAGAATGTAAGAATTAAAGGACCAGTAAATACAGCATATTTGCATAATCAACAAAAGCATGATAAAAAGGCAATGCAATAGCACTTAGTCTGAACTTCTGAGCAGTTAGAATAGTTATGTATATTTCCACTCCTCCTGCATCATGTGACAGCTATCAGCCAATCACAAATGCATATACATATAGTATGTGAATTCTTCTACATGCTCAGTAGGAACTGTTGATTCAAAGGGGCCGAATTATCAAGCTCCGAATGATAGTTTCATTTGACCTTAGTGTCCCTTTAAGCTGCAAAGCCATTGTTTGGCAGCTATGTGCAAATGCATTCTTTACTGGCTAACAGGCCATGCTTGTGACTCCTAAGCAGGACCTTACCATTTTGCAGGGTTAAACACATATGACCAGATTACGAGTGGGGCGCAAACATTTGCGCCCGAGCTATAAGGGGTTTATCGCAGATGTTTGTGCTCAACGGGCTTACTGCTTGTATTAAGAGTTGAAAATAAACGCGATCGCTTCAGCGCAATCTCAATTTATGCTAGAATGATTACAGCAACTTCAGAGCTCTGGTTAACAAACAAAAAGTGTCACAAACACATAAAAAATACATTACAATGTACAGTTAAACTCATAATAACACCATCTAATAAAATGATTAAAATAAGATATTGCACACAAAAGTTATAAGGGCTCAAAGATATGAGATCTCAGGTTTTAGAGAAAAAAAAAGGCCGGCAAAAAGCTGTAACATACAGATACGTACAGATACGTACATGTCTAAAAATGTATATGTCTATATATATATACAGTATATATATATATATATATATATATATATATATATATATATATATATATATATATACTGTGTGTGTGTGTGTATATATATATATAATATATATATATATATATGTGTGTGTGTGTGTGTGTGTGTATGTATGAATATGTGTATATGTGTGTGTATATATATATATATATAATTTGGGCCACATTGGATCATGGTACTTGGAGTTTCAGAGAGATTGCATTCCATTTGCTGCCATCAGGGAGCCGCTATTACAATCAGGGAGACTCCCTGAACTTCAGGGAGAGTTGGGATGTCTGCAATTACCCAAACTGCTAGTTATTGAACCACTGAGATATTCTGTATCATAGTTACTCAGACTTAATAAAGTTATCCCTTGCTGCTTATATACAGAACTTGGCTGCTGTTATATTGAAACTATTTTCAGTAGTACCCCACACTACTCTTCAGTGTCTCCCCATATGCAACACACAGTTAAACTTTGACAGCTTATCTCTTTTCGAAAAGCCACCAGCTGTGGAGAAACGTACGTCGGGGGGCACGTCACCAGGTGGGATGGAGCTTTTGAGCCGAGCCGCAAGTAACATCTCAAACAGTGTCAGCACATACATTGTAGCTGTTTGTTCAGCAGACTCTGTGCTAAAGGACTGGATATTTTTGAGACTAGAAAGGTTACCTTGACTCATGCACCCTAAATGATTTTTATTGCCTATTTTGATCTTAATTGTTTTTATACACAAGTGTATGTAAAAATAATTATTTATAAGAAGAAGAGGTATCATCCAGTTGATTTATAAAACAAAGCACATAACTTAAAGCTAACAGTAGCTCCAACAAGTGTCAGTACCCATCTGAAGGGGTTAAAAGAAAGAGATACTATTTATAACACAGAATCACGTTAAGTTGCTATTTCTTTCTTTTCTTTGAAATATATACCACCCTGGGAGAATCAGAAATTCCCTGGACTTTTACCTACTAATTATCAGGGCCGTCTTTAATATTGATTGGACCCTGGGCAAAAATTTTCTCGGGCCCCACCCCCCCCACCCCATGCAATTTCGCTCTCCACCCCAACATCCCAAAAAACAACTAAATCAATTTTTTTATTATTATTAGCCCAGCAGTGGATCATCCACTGCTGGGCTAATCATTTAAAAAAAAAAAAAAATTGCAATATGTGAAACTGGACCTAAGCAGAACTAATAAGTAAATAAATATATAAATTCCTCCACTGTGGATTCATTTAATATTCTTTTGAATGTGATTCTGGTGTGAGGTTAGCTGGATAAAGAGATTTAGGTCAGCCAACAGGAGCAAAGCAAGGTAAAGGAGGAAGCATGGAGGTGCAGACAAATATAAGTTTACTGACTGGAACAGCAGAACTACTATGGGAAGCTGTAAAATCTGAGACAGAGAGAAAATAAAAACTATAAAAATAAACCTTAAATTAATGGGTGAAGTATCAGCATGACGCTATACATCAGCCACACCAGCACATGTAGCTTCTTTGCTAGGAACAAGTTCCCTCTCACCCTGAACTAGACAATGCTGCATGGGGAGGGGCGTGTGTGCACTCACTTATTCATCCCACTGACACCTTTCTACAAAGCAATATTCCCCTAACAAACTTCAGTTAGTTGATCTTAGGGCCACAGCAGAAAGAGCAGGGCTAAGGGGACCAGTAGACATGATGCTGTCTGTCCAAGGCTGCATGGATACAGTGTGAGATGAGTCACACAGCCTCAAGACTGAAGAGAGCAGTGTATGCAGCTGCACAGATGCTCAAATCCTCACATGCCTGCCGCTCCAGCTTTCTGCTGCATGCGCCTACAGTCAGCCCTACCCAGAAACAATCCCCACCACCAGAGCAGTTACCTGGTAACAGTGGTAACCCCAGTAGGACCTTTTCTGATGCAGTGGGAAATGGCTGGATGTCGAATTAGAGCTTTGCATTCAGTGCTGCACAGTGCACATCTAAAACAGCACATGGCAATAGCTTGGCATGTCACATGACACCGGCACGGTCTGGCACAGTTTTTTAAAAAAAATATAAGCAGAGTACTTTTGACTCTGACAGTATTAGGACTGAATGTGTGTGTTCCCCATGTCACATCAGCAGTCTGGTATGAACCATTAAAAAAAAAAAATTTTTTTTTTTTTAGGACTCTTGGGCCCCTCAACAGAGACTGGGCCCAGGGCAGCTGCCCCTTTTGCCCTGTGTTAAAGACGGTCCTGCTAATTATATTGCAGTATCGTTCCACTTTATTGCAAGTTGCTCAATAAATTAAACAGTGTTTTTTAAGTGCACTTTATCACATATTTAGTTTTAACAATAGAAAAGTTACAAGATAAATTTTACAATTTACCTTAGTTGTTCACTAACATAAAAACTCCACCAGGGGGAGCAAAATCACAAAGTAAAGAAGAAATAAATATAGTGTAATATTCCATGGTGATATAAAAAATAAGGAACTTCCTCATGGACCCAGGACTCACGCTGTGTCTTTGTATAAAAGGCTCATCACATTACCTATGCAGAGGATACATTCACATTCCTACTACAATATTGCTAGTTTTATTACCACAATTTAAACATATAAATGCATAAAACATAAATGTGATCAGCTTTTAAGATAAAGAGAGCTTGTGGGTGCATAAGGAGGATTGTTTACTATATTTATATTTCCTTATAACAGTATTGTATTTTTTTGTGTTTGTTTCTTTTATGTGTTTGCGCCCCCTGGTGTGGTATTTGTGTACCTGCACACAAAATGAAACTTTCATGATTCAGATAGAGCGTGCACTTTTTAAACAACTATCCAATTTACTTCTGTTATCAAATTTGCTTTGTTCTCATTGTATTTTTTATTGAAGAGTAAAACTAGGTAGGCTCATAAAAGCTCAGGAGTGTGCACGTGTCTTTAGTACTCTAAAGCAGCAGTGTTATGTAACATTATTTGTAGCTTTGTTATACAATGTTGCAAAACACTTTTGCCATAGAGTACTAAAGACACGTGCACACTCCTGAGCCCTTATGAGCCTACTTGGTTTTACTCTTCAATAAAAGATACAATGAGAACAAAGCAAAATTTGATAGCAGAAGTAAATTGGATAGTTGTTTAAAATTGCATGTTCCATCTGAATCATGAAAGTTTAATTTTGACTTTACTGTCCCTTTAAAGTTTAAAGGGACATAAAGTTAAAAAAAGAAAGTTCTTGTAAGATCATTTTATTATCGAACAATTGCTTGCATATAACTTTGTGTTTAACCCCTGCAAAGGGATTATACACATAGTTAAAGTCAACTCCAGAGAAGCTATACAATACTGAGGACTAGCTGAAAACATCTGGTAAAGAGACACATGTGTAGCCTAGCCACCAATCACCAGCTAGCTCCCAGTAGGGCTTTGCTGCTGCTGAGGATATGTACATATGATTTTCAACAAAGAATACCAAGAAAAAAATACATTTGATAATAGTTCATTTAAAAGTGCCACCCTCTATCTGAATCATGACTGTTTAATTTTGACTTACACGTTCCATTAACAAAAACAAACAATCCTGAATTCATGGAAAGGACATGCCATTTTAAAAAAAGATTTCATGGGGGGCGGAGTCAGCAGCACACAAGAATGGTTGCACATTCATACTGCTCCGGTACTAATTTTAATTTTATCTTAATCTTAAATTTTATGATGAACCCTAGAAGAAGACATCTAAACTTTAACTAAGCCCTACAAAATCCTTCAATGACTTCCTGGACCCCTATCCCACACCTGGGGTGTGCTAAACTTAACTACCAGAGTGGTAATGTCAAGATAAGATCGGAGGCCTGGGCCTATACTGAAATCTGAGGCCAACCATCCCTCTTTCATGAAATCCTAGACGCTTGATACCCAAGACTAAGCGCTAATGGTTTCATGGAGGTCCTGCGCTGTATGCTTGTGGAACACCATACAGCTTTAGAAGAATTGATCTATATGGCATCAACACAGGGACACCTGCATCTCTCAGCTAAATACACACCCCAAGCTTGCTTTGCTGGACAATGTGCTTGACTGCGATTTTGGGCCCCAGTGCCCAAATTCTACCCCAATTGGCTGTGTGAAGGACCTGGTCCCTGCTATTTTGGAGCCTGTAATGGCGGATGAGGAAGCCGCAACTGTAGGTATAGCTCTGCACAATACTAATCCATTGCGGATCAGCGAAATTGGCATTGCTGCAACTCAGCCAGTCCCCACATTAAACCCAGCAGACAAAACACAGGAACCCAAAGGGATTCTAGCTGCGGTTCTTTTCCGAGACCAGAGAGAGACATGGTTGCGGTTGCAGTTGCAGTCTATCATGCGGTTTCCAACTGCCTCCTCCTGCGCAGAACTATAGGAACTCAACTGTGGATCTGATGGTGCCCATGAACCGGATACATCTGAGAGCTACTAGTCCATGGTGAAGATTGATATGGGGCTTTTGGCACAGGTTTCTTGCCACATCTGCCCTTGTGCATTATTGCTCTGGATACTGGATTTGTGTTACAAGTTTGCAGTAGCAGCACAGAAGACAGTACAATGGGATAGAAGATCTGGAGTTGGTTAGTCAGCTAAAATAATAACTCTACACTAAATTATTTTTTAACACTAAAAAATGTTATTGTTCTTTTTTCTATTTTTTTAACAGTTCGCAATACACTTATGTTTGTATTTTACAGTCCAATATTTTAATTAGTATTGTTTTGTCTTCAGTATGTTACCTTCAATTCACAAGGTTATGGTAAGAAATAGTTTTACAGTCTCTAGGAAGCTTTATACCCTGATGTTGATATAGTTGTGATAGTTAACCAGATCAATTGGGTGTCTTATCTACATACTGTTATGTTCAACAGGTGTATGTAATCACACTGAGCTTAATGATCCCTTTTTCTTTTATTACATTGATGTTCTAGGTAATTTTCTCATGTGTTCTGGTATACTGAAGGTTTTATAGATATGCCTACAACTAGCTGCTTATATACAGAACCTGGCTGCTGTTATATTGAAACTAAGTATCTTGAATTAGTTCATGTGTGATTCTCCTAGTTTATTATTCTATTTGGGGGGGGGGTAGGTTTATAAATGTACTGTATGATTACAACTGTATATCAACACTGAAATACCACAGGTCTTAACGTATTCAATCATCACACTTTTTAACTACAACCCATATATAGCACAATATTTAACCCAAAACCAGATCTCTACAAAAATTACTTTGTATTATAGAACTTTATTTCACCATTAATACTTTTAGCATACTCTGTCAGGTCAACATGCTTCATAAGGCGGTAAATCTATACTAAGCTAATATAATTACCAACTAGCATATTCTACTATTCCTTTTGCTTACAGGTCCTATAAAATGTTTTAGCCTTCTCAACTAGCTGGACCCCCCCCCCCAATATAGTACTCTGGCATTTACCTAATTCTGTCCAGAGACTTATTGTGCGGGTTTCCTCGTAAAATACCGTTATTAATATAATATTTGTTTATTTGTGTTTCTAGTCTCTTATATAACATAATTAAAAGGTTCTTATTACAAAAAATGAGATTCACCTTGTATATGCTTAAACTTATCTGTGATGTATCAGAGATGACTGTGTATTTCTACTTATGTGCTTGATACCATAATACACAGTCTCCTATATAACATAATTAAAAGGTTCTTATTCATCTTTCCGCATTAAGATTGGTTCATGTGAGATAGCCCTTTATCATTGTGGGAAATCATTCTTCTAAATGTTTCAATTTACCTTACTTTATTACAAAAACATGAGGTTCACCTTGTATATGCTTAAACTTATCTGTGATGTATCAGAGACAGGGGCGTATTTATGCATAGGCCAAAAAGGCCGGTGCCTTGAGTGGCAGTCCTTCGGTGGCACTGATTGACTGATATGTTGGCATTATTTAAAAAAAAAAAAATCAGTGCAGCGGTCACGTGACCGGCTTTTGCCGAGGCCATGTGATGTTTTCCACCTTCCGCCCTGTCTGTTCACACGCTGCACATGGATGGAGAGAGTGGAGTTGCTAAGAGATGGACTAGACTGTCAACGAATCAGTGAGTGCGATCGGTGGAGCCGAGCCTGAGACAGAGCCGGGGACTGTCACTGGACTACTGGAGAGGAGGGGGATGACCCGGCTGGCTGTGAGGGTACTTAAATCAGGTAGGGGCAGCCGCATGCCACAGCTCCATACCGTATTATGCATGCATAATGCATTTCATAATTCATTTTTTCAACAAAATTCTACTTCAAGATACTGGAATCTGGATAATTATTTGAAATATAAAATTAAATATTATAATAAAAATCAATAAATACAGTGACACGAAGGGAGAAAGTAAGAAACAATTGAGGTTTGGTATTTGTATTTTAAAATAAAATTGCAATCTGAGGCTGAGCTCGTGTCAAGTAGTGACAAGTCAATACAATTCCATATGACAAGGAGAATTTAGGGACAGGAGGATTGAAAGAATATGCTATAATTTGTATGTTGAATGATCGAATGAGAAACGTGCTGCTGCTAACATATACAACTACTATGGGTTTGAGTCTGAGACGGCTAAATACAGAGAGAGACAGACAGGTGACTGACTGAGTGGAGACAGATTACAGAATAGGAGTGACATGTCATGACAAATATATATATAAAAAGCAAACTAAAAAACAGGACCTTACAGAAATCAATTTTTTGTGTGGGACCCATGCAAGGGCATTTGTTGACAAAAATACACTGAATAAACCAAAGAATTAGGAGCCAGAAGCAGAATTTTGAGTGCCTAGGGCAGCACAAAACCTAAATACGCCACTGATCAGAGCTGACTTTGTATTTCTACTTATGTGTTTGATACCATAATACTCAGTCTCCTATATAACATAATTAAAAGGTTCTTATTTTCCTTCCCACATTATGATTGGTCCATACGAGAAAGCCCTTTATGATTGTGGGAAATCATTCTTCTAAATGTTTAAATTTACCTTTATTGAAAAATGAGGTTCACCGTGTTTATGTTTAAATTTATCTGTGATGTAACAGATATGATTGTGTAATTCTACTTATATGTTTGATACCACAATACCCTTTTGTACCCATATGCCAAATGTCTGTTATACTCTGCATTAAAACTCAATAAAAAATATTTAAAAAACAAATAAAAATGTTTTGAGTATTGTTTTTTTTCTTATGACATAGGGGCCGATTTATTAAGGGCTGAATGGCTCCTAATGCTGCTGTTTCCGCGCGAGCCTTCAGGCTCAGCGGAAACAGGAGTTAAGAACCAACAGTCTTAAGACCGCTGCTCCTTAATTTGTACGCCACCTCTGAGGCGGCGTACACCAATCAGCCCAATCGTGTACGATTGGGTTGATTGACACCCCCCTGCTAGCAGCCGATTGGCCGTGAATCTGCAGGGGCGGCATTGCACAAGCAGTTCACCGGAACTGCTTGTGCAATGTTAAATGCTGACAGCATATGCTGTCGGCATTCAGCGATGTCTGGCGGACATGATCCACTACAGCGGATCATGTCCGCCAGACTGATAAATCGGCCTCTTTGCATGCCAATAAATTTGAGTCAGATTTGCCCATGCTCAGATTAGTCAGAAGTAACCTAAGTTACCAAGATGTCAGCTCTTGTATCACAATGAGGGCAGGAACTACAATGAGAATTTCTAAATTCTAATTTTGCAAGAAAATAAGTAAGTTGTTTGCTATTTTTTACACAATCTATTTCTTTTTATCTTTACTTTAATTTAACATATTTGTTTTTACCAAAGAAGCACTGTCCATAGCATAAGGGCATAACATTAATTTACTGTCAAGGATCCCAGGGGTGGAATTTGTTTGTACCAGATACTCGCCCAGGTTTAAACAAAACAAATGTCTCACCAAAAAATTGCCATAATATCACCGCTTGAAAATGGCAAGATCCAAAGAGATTTGTACTTGATGCTACTCACACTAGTCAACAGTGAGATAAGATCCTTTCAAACCATTGAATATGATTATATCTTGCAGCTGTTAACTTCCTGCAGCATAGAACCTCCTACACTGACAAGGATACTGGAATCAGAAAAAAAAGAAAAAAAAGAAAAACAGCAGCGCAAAAGAAAAACAGAAAAAAGAGTTATAAGGGACTTCACAAGGTCAATTGCGTCTTTGTAAATGTGGCATGTTGAGTTTGAGAAATAAAAATCCTGACCCCCGCCTTCACAACGCCAACCGTCCAACCCTTTTTACCATTTGTGAGATTGACAATACAAATGTTAACCTAACAAGGGATACTAACATAACAAAACACAAGTTTACAGAGCCCATTTTGCAAACTTTTTTTCTAAGTGTTGTGGTTCTAATTTTTATTTTCCGTGTTTGCGTCAGTTCTTGTTTACTTTTGCAAGATATTATGTTTTGGGCCATTTAATACAACTAACTTCCATGACATCCTAAAAGTGCTGGGCTTTAACGCCCAGTTAGGATGGCATGGAACATCCTATTTTTTGTGGCATTCTATTTCCCCTCCTTATAGAAGATCCGGAGGACCCAATCAGCAATGTTAGAGTTACATGATCACAGTGACGATCATGTGACTTCCTGTTGTCCGTGTTGTTTTAAATTGGAATTGGTTCCGATGTTGCACTGTGGCCCCCCATCCTGAAGGGGTTAATAAAAGGAACGCCCACTGGCAATAAGTTAAAAAAGATAGATAAAATGAGCCTCAATAAGTTTTGAACATGATCTCATGACAGGCCAGGACTGACCATAGGGCGTACCGGGCAAATGCCCCGTGGGCCACCGGGTTCCTTAGCCCACTATTACAGCACATACTGAGTGCTCAGTCCCGCATTGCTTCCCAGTCCCTGGGCCGCTACATGGTTGAAGTTTTTTTTTCTTCTATTTCTATTGGTTCCTCCTTATCATGTGACGTTGGTCATCTTGCACCTGCATTGCATGAGTGAGTGTCTACACTGCAGTCACGTGGCTCCAGTTATACGTTTTTGGCACATGTGACTACATGAGGTTGTGTCTCTCTCTGCATGAGTTTGGCTAAACTGTCTCAAGTGACTGACAGAGGACTCTGTAGGTGGGTAAACTAACTAATCAAATTCTAATCCATTGATTAGCATTCAGAGTATATACCACACTAGTACCAGTAATCTTTCTTGTGCTACCTTCCACCGACCCGCATCCCTTACCTCTGTGCAAGGCTCATCTGATTTAGCTCAGAGAACGTAAGGTAATATTAACCGCAATGTTATAGAAAAACCTGCCTATTCATAGTAACCACATATGGCACAATGTATCCCTCCCACTGTAGGCTGGTAACTTCTTAGTGCAATCGGTTTTATCTGTCACAATATTTTATTTCTCAGGGGTCTATTTATAAAGCAGTGGATGCTGCCTCAGACCCACTCCACTTCAGCTTGCAAATCTGCAGGGTGTGGTATTGAACCAGCAGTTCACAAGAACTGCTGGTGCAATGATAAATGCAGACAGCGTATGCTGTCGACATTTATCGATGTGCGGCGGACATGATACGCTATATTGGATCATGTCCGTCCGCACATTAATAAATGAACCCCATAGACTGCTAAAGACACGAGCACACTCCTAAACTCTTAGGGGCCCATTTATCAAAGGGCTTGCGGACCTGATCCGACACTGCGGATCAGGTCTGCAAGACCTCGCTAAATGCTGAGAGCAATACGCTCTCCACATTTAACATTGCACCAGCAGCTCACAAGAGCTGCTGGTGCAACGCCGCCCCCTGCTGACTCGCGGCCAATTGGCCGCCAGCAGGGAGGTGTCAATCAACCCGATCGTATTCGATCGGGTTGATTTCCGGCGATTCCTGTCCGCCTGCTCAGAGCAGGCGAACAGGGTTATGAAGCAGCGGTCTTTAGACCGCTGCTTCATAAGTTGTGTTTCTGGCGAGTCTGAAGACTCGCCAGAAACACGGCCCTTCAAGCTCCGTACGGAGCTTGATAAATGGGCCTGTTAGCCTTCTAAGGTTTATGCTTCAACAAAGGGTAACAATAGAATAAATGCAAATTTGTTTAAAATGCCATGTTGTGTCTGAATTATGTTTAATTTTGACTTTACTGTCCCTTTAATTTGTGCCATATAGGTCACATCTGAGAAGATGGGGTGTTTGAATACTGCTGCATGGGCCCTCACAGGATATGTGCATATGCTGCTGAAAAACAGTATTAGAAGCATTTTTGTTAATGGAAGTATATTGCAAAAAAAACTTTCAATTAAAAATAGAAATGCTCCTATGCACATTTGATTTTAGTTCTTTCTATCCCTTGACATTGTAGTCACTGTTTTTCTTCTTATTTGTTTATCATGGATTTAAGGGGATGACCGCTAATGCCAAAAAACAAACTGAAAGAAATCAGATTATTAATCTTATAGAGCACTGCCTGTAAACTAAGGTTGCTTCTAGAATGTTCAAATGATAAAATCCCACTTGAAATTAAAACTTGCTGTGAGACACTTGAATTAGTCTGATGTCATTGTTTAAGGAAACACATTTGAAATCTGAAGCAATTGTGAAATTGAAAGGAAGATGGGTCAGACGTATTGCGCTTACGATGAACGTATGACAGGTATGGCAATCTGATTTAGAAAGACATTACATTATGAAATTATCAGAAAGACTTTAGACACGGAAGGAAGTTAGATACTAGTAAAACAGAAATAGAAACTCAATGACAAGTATTTTGCAATATTAATGGCACCAAAAAATGGAACTCAGAATTATGTAACAAATCCACAAGTTAGTAAATGTTATACATTCACAATTTACTAGAGAAAGTGATTATAATATATTATAATATAGCACCCTTCAAGTGAAGGTAAACTTTGGTGAATGAAAACTGTTTAAATTATTATTATACACTGTTGAAGGGACATTCAAGTCAGTTTTTTTTTTAAATGCATTAGAATTTACTAATGCAAATTGATTTTTGGACGAATGTTAAAAGATATGAATTTTTCCATATATGTTGCAATTACCTGAAAATGGCCCTTTAATGAAAAATGAACTAAGCAAAAGTATGCAAGAAAAATGTAATTCTTCTGTGCAGTTAAAACCATACAAAAAAGGCTTTAATAATGTACTTTTCAGTTGATTGATTCTGGTGTCAGCCAATAAGTATATAACATTCACTTTTGTCCTTGGCATGTTTTTTTTTTTTTTTTTAATATCTTTTATTTTTGTGCTGCTGCCGGCTTGTAGCTGTTGATTAAGCTGCAGACCCTTTGCTGTCCTGAAGATGTTTTTCATACAAAATAGCAGACAAAAGTAGTTTTTTTATTTATGTTTGTTAACAAGGAAATTCCAAAAGAGACACTTGGCAAATATTGAAGAAGCAAAATAATTTTTTTCTGTGATGAATGATTCATCCAAAACAACTTTTCATTTGTGCATGTCTATAAATTATTCACTGCATTGAAACAGATCTGCATACAAACTAAATATTTTAAAAGCATTGAAAACGTGTCATTTTGTTAGCAAACTATGCATTGTTTTGCAATCCAGGAACTCAACCATTTAAAAGGCTTTTGAAAGTTGTTCATCTTACTTCCTTTACTGTAGCCAGTTGGCAAATATATAAATAAGCTTTTGTACTTATCAACCAATCACTGAGCAGAATTAAAGGAAAAACAGTCAAAATAAATTATGAAAGTGCATTGTAACTTTTTTTAATGAATTAATTATGCATAATGACATTTTGGGTCAAATTACAAGGGCACACTAACAATAGCGCGCAAGAAATAATAAATATTGACCTCGCAAGTCTATTGTAAAGGGACGCTAACCAGCGAAGGGTTAGAGCATCCGACTTCACTCGAGCAAAACCACTACTTTTAATGGATATCGTGCTAATTTGTGCTAGTATTAGAAGTTCAAACTTATAGCTTACACTCGAGTGCAAGCCGAAAGTATGTTAGAATAGCATGACTTCAGTCCTAGAGGTCTATTTATATATGTGCAGACAGGCATGATCTGCTATAGCGAACCATGTCCGCCGCACATCGATAAATGCCAACAGCATACGCTTTCGGCATTTATCATTGCACCAGCAGTTCTTGTGCACTGCTGGTGCAATACTGCCCCCTGCAGATTCGCGGCCAATTGACCGCTAGCAGGGGGTGTCAATCAGCCCAATCGAACATGATAGGACGGATTGCTATACACTACCTCAGAGGCGGCATATGAGTTTAGGGGCAGCGGTCTTAAGACCGCAGCTTCTTAACTCCTGTTTCTGGCGAGCCTGAAGGCTCACGCGGAAACAAAGGGAACAGGGCCATTCGGCCCTTGTTAAATAGACCCCCTGAAGTAAACTGTAAAGGTTAGAAAAAAAAGTTGCACAAAACATCCAAACACATTAAAATAAACTATTACACATACACACACACACACACATATATATATATATATATATATAATTATTATTTTTTCTTTATCTCTCTCTTTCTCTCTCTCTTTCTATCTTTCTTTCTCTTAAAGGGACAGTAAACCCAACATTTTTCTTTCATGATTCTGGTACAGAATACAATTTTAAAAAACATTTCAATTTACTTCTTTTATCTAATTCGCTTCATTTTGTAGATATCCTTTGTTGAAGAAATAGCAATGCACATGGGTAAACCAATCACACAAGGCATCTGATCACAGCCACCAATCAGAAGCTACCGAGCATATCTAGATATGCTTTTAATCAATTATTATCAAGAGAATGAAGCAAATAAGATAATAGAAGTAAATTAGACAGTTGTTTAAAATTACATGTTCTTGCTGCATCATGAAAGAAAAAAATTGGGTTTAATGTCCCTTTAACTTTAAAGTCCAATGTTCTTCACATAGAAAAAATGTATTTTTATTTAAAATAAATATTTCTATTTATATGTTTATACAGTATACATCTATCTATATAACTATACATAAAACCTCTTCTTGAACAGACATATTCACAATATGTTAGCAAAACAATTGGCACAAAGTGTATGGCAAAAAGGACATATATACCTTTTAATATGGTTCCATAGATAACAGTCTCCCAAATAGAAGAATAAAGTATTCTCCACAACATCCCCAGTATAATCTTAATAATATTAATGAATCCATTTCAATGGGACACTAAAGTCAAAATTTAATTTTATGATTTAGATGGATCATGACATTTTAAAACATTTTCCAGTTTACTTCCATGATCAAATTATGCACAGTATTTTTATATACACACATTCTGAGTCATCTCCTACTGAGTATGTGCAAGAGTTCACACAGTATTGACATTTGTGAGTCTGTGATTGGCTGATTGTTGTAAAATAATAAATTGGCTATTTGTTGTAAAATGATAAAGCGGACAAGGAAATCAAAAGTGGACTGTTTTATAGAGGGAGTTTTAACTGGTCTGCCTGCTCTGAGGCTGCGGACATCAATCCGCACGATCCTATATCAAAAGTATCAAAGTTGCCTATTCAAATGAATATATTTGAATTAAAGGACCAGTTCACTCAGTTAAGACAGATACTTAACGTTACTAGTAGTTAGGCAAAAGTAAAAAAAGGAAGGCAAAACATTAACAGTGGAATCTTAAAAGTTGATATATTTTACCTTTGATTTTGCATCCAGAGCAATTATACATTGCATTCCTGGGACGCCCTCATAGAAGGGCTGGGCACAGAATAGCGAGTAGCACCCCCCCCCCCCCCCGCAAATGAAAATTATTTACTTAGAATAGTACGTTAACAAAGAGAGTGTGTGCGATACACAAGGAGCCCGCTCTTTGTTCCTGCTGTGCATACACTCAATGCCATCGACACGCATTTGATGATGTAGGCACACTCATATAGAAGGAATTATTACAGCCTTTCTGCTGTATGCTCTAAATATAGGATGCTATAAATATAATATTATTCTAAATATAATCATCCTATTAAAAATATCATCTTTAATCAGCATGAAATCACGGGCAACAATTGTCCACAATGTAAACAAATACAGCTCAATCTATGCATCTATGGATTAAAATGTATATATTCAGCAATCAAGAATATGAAGGCATGAACATGGAGGAGCTTTTATTCAGATCAAATCCTTGTTCACACTTTGGGTGATGTCAGTTGGAAGGGTCGAACATGCACTGCATCATACAAGGGAGTGAGATTCCAATTCCAAAGGATTTTTTTTTATGTGTGTATAGAAACATTTTCATAGGCAAAAGGTAAGCTACCTAAAAGATGCTGGATAAAAAATACTTACATAAGGAAAACAAATTTGTAAGGATACATCCACACTCATATATATAACAGATTAAGTACTTTATTTAAAAATAATACATTTTTTGGATTAACTATCCCTTTAAGTAAGGAGCTATAATAATACTGAATATTAAAACTAATATTAAAAAATCATTTTGAGCTATAGCTGAGACAAAAGTTTTGTTATTTTTTTGTTCTTTAAAGTGAATGTCAATTTTCAGCAATGAGTGCCCGGTTTTTAAAAATACTTTTAAAAACTGGGGCACTTTCATTGATGAAAGTTTACATTGCACCAGATTTGTAGAAATACTTACCTTTTACTTCTCCAGAACCGGATCACCGATCCCCCCGCCTTCTTCTTGCTGCTGTACAAACACAGCAATGACGAAACCAGCTTCCTCCAATCACATCCGGGCATCACAAGATGGATGCTCGGGGGGGGGGGGGGAGCCATTATTGGAGAAAAACAGTTTTGTCATTTCTGATGTCAGTACAGAGGAACTGAGGCTGGGATCGGCAATCCGGTTTTGCAGAGACATTTTCACCTCTTAGCCAATAGTTGTGCGGTAAATCCGACTCCCATGGGCGCCAAGCCGGATTTACCGCACAGCTAAAAAAAAATTTAGCCATGGGCTGCTGTAGCAGCTAAAAACGGCGATCAGTTAAAACAAATAAAGGAGCTTTCTACATGAAGTATCTTATACTTCATGAATGAAAGTGCCCTTTATTTGTTTCAACAGTCAATCCTAGCGTTTGTAAAACGCTAGGATTTACTTTCACTTTAAGTTTTTGTTTTTTCAATCCCTAAAATTAATTTTCTCCCCTTGGCGATAAAAGGGTTAAATTCAAATTAAAAATGTCTCTAGGTAAATATCCTGGGATGACTTTTTATATTCTTTTGTGTAGCAGTGTTGGATTGGGTGACTGCAAATTTTAATAATCCAGTACTTGCAATGTTTGGCCTATATTTGCTATATTTTATTGGAAAACTAGACATAAAAGATATTCCTAAAATCACGACAAACATTTTACTTATTCTGATGTATTTTTCTTTAGCTGCACTATTTTTGTAGAAATTATTATAAAGAAACCTGCAAAAAAATGTTTTTATTCCCTTTTCCCATCTTCAGTACGTAATTCCTGTTTCCTCTCCGTGGTGATAAAAGGGTTAAATTACAAATGTCAAAATGCCTCCAGGTAAATATCCTGGGATGTCTAGTTTAATATATACTTGTGTGTAGCAGTGTTGGATTCAGTGGCTGCTACTAAGTTTAATGATTAAGCATAGCAAATTTTAGTGATAAATCAATAATTCAATCCTTGCAGAATTTGGCCTATATTTGTTATGTTATTTGGAAATCTCGACATGAGATATTTCTAAAACAACGACAAAATAATTAACCTGTTCTAAGGTCGTTTTTCTTTAGCTGTACAATTTTTGTAGAAATAATTATAAAGAAAACTGCAAAAAAATATTTTTAAAATTTTTAGCCCATCTTTCAGTATTACATTTCTATTTATTGTTATTTTATGTATCCATTTAGGGTATCACAAGGAAGACCTGTTTCTCTGTTAATACAGAGCTAAAATGCTGAAATTGCCTCTGTCATTTAAGCATAGAAACTGGTTAAAACCTTGGTTAATAACTCAAAATCTGTTGGACAGACATTCATACATGAAAATATCAGTTTTGCTTAGACAACAGTTAAACATCATTTTTTTTTTTTTTTTTTTAAAGATGCATTTATAATTTATGCTTATTTCAAATTAGTTTTTGGCATATCTATCCAGCAATAATAGTATTTAAGTTGCTGCTGCAACTTTAATAAAAGTTATGCAAAATTCCATATAAGCACCTTGCCTTTCAGTGATAAAGTGAGCGATTTAACTTTAAAAATATTGTTTTTGTTCCCTTGACTCATTAACGGTAGTAAATAACGAGGAGAAAATAATTTTGCGTTACATTTTTAAAAATAAAACTTTTTAATTTTTTTTTTATTGAGGTTTAACATGTAATGCATAACAGACCAATTACAATGCAATACGCAGATATATAATTTTGGGTATACATATAATAGTAAATTCTGTCGGTAAATAACCTTATACACCAAAGAAAAAAAAAAAATTTTTTTGGTGTCACCCCCTGGTGGGTGTCACCCGGGTGCGGCCCGCCCCCCCCCCCTAGTGACGCCACTGATTAATTTATTGATAGTGTAGTGTTAGGTTTAATTGTAGATAATTGTAGGTATTTTATTTAATTAATTTATTGATAGTGTAGTGTTAGGTTTAATTGTAACTTTGGTTAGGATTTATTTTACAGGTAATTTTGCAATTATTTTAACTAGGTAACTATTAAATAGTTATTAACTATTTAATAGCTATTGTACCTGGTTAAAATAAATACAAAGTTGCCTGTAAAATAAATATTAATCCTAAAATAGCTACAATATAATTATTATTTATATTGTAGCTATATTAGGGTATATTTTACAGGTAAGTATTTAGATTTAAATAGGAATAATTTATTTAATAAGAGTTAATTTATTTCGTTAGAATAAAATTATATTTTACTTAGGGGGGTGTTAGGGTTAGGGTTAGAATTAGCTTTAGGGGTTAAAAAATTTATTAGAGCAGCGGTGAGCTCCGATCGGCAGATTAGGGGTTAATACTTGAAGTTAGGTGTCGGCGATGTTAGGGAGGGCAGATTAGGGGTTAATACTATTTATTATAGGGTTATTGAGGCGGGAGTGAGGCGGATTAGGGGTTAATAACTTTATTATAATAGCGGTGCGGTCCGCTCGGAAGATTAGGGGTTAATAAGTGTAGGCAGGTGGAGGCGACGTTGAGGGGGGCAGATTAGGGGTTAATAAATATAATATAGGGGTCGGCAGTGTTAGGGGCAGCAGATTAGGGGTACATAGCTATAATGTATCTTGCTGTGGTGTACAGAGCGGCAGATTAGGGGTTAATAATAATATGCAGAGGTCAGCGATAGCGGGGACGGCAGATTAGGGGTTAATAAGTGTAAGATTAGGGGTGTTTAGACTCGGGGTGCATGTTAGGGTGTTAGGTGCAGACATAGGAAGTGTTTCCCCATAGCAAACAATGGGGCTGCGTTAGGAGCTGAACGCTGCTTTTTTGCAGGTGTTAGGTTTTTTTTCAGCTCAAACAGCCCCATTGTTTTCTATGGGGGAATTGTGCACGAGCACATTTTTGAAGCTGGCCGCGTCCGTAAGCACCGCTGGTATCGAGACTTGCAGTGGCGTTAAATTATGCTCTACGCTCCTTTTTTTGGAGCCTAACGCAGCCATTCTGTGAACTCTAAATACCAGCGGTATTTAAAAGGTGCGGGGGAAAAAAAGCATGCGTAGCTAACGCACCCCTTTGGCCGCAGAACTCTAAATCTAGCCGATAGCTAGGTCCATAATATCTCTAATCATCAAACCTTAGGCTATCATTAATGGAGATTGTCGCAATTCATTATAGCTCACTGGAGCCCTAAAAAAGCTGTAATTCAGCATAAAATAAGCAAACGCATTAATTACATACATGTAAGAATACAAAGGCAAAATAAAATAGCTCTATAGTAAGTGGGATGGTGCCACAGAAGAATCTCGGTCTCTCAGAAACCGCTGCCAGACAAACATGCAAACCCCCAGGGTCCCATTGCAAATCTGATGAGTAAATATATAAGGGGTGGTATATGTTGTGGAGCTGGAAACAATCTGGTAACTGAGCGCTGCCCAGCTAGTACTGTCTCAGGACTCAGCAAGGTTAGTGCTAGCAGCTGTTTATTGCCTGCAATTGTGAGAAGGATTCTGCAATCCCCATAGCTGTAAATTTTATAACCTCCTGGCTTAGTGTAAAAATTGACCGGATCGCAACGGTAGAGCAGTCATGAGCCTCCAGCAATACTGAAAATGTCTCTGTTACATTTATTTCTCCTAGTCTCAGCACTGCTATCTCCTTCATTTCAGGCTCCTCAATTGCAGGATCTGGATCCCTCTTAAAATTACTAAGTGGAATACACCAGGACCCCAAAGCTTGTGAAACTGCTTGAACAGCAGAGAAACTCTTTGCAGTCTATATTGGGGCTCCGAATGACTGTTTTAACCCCTTTTTATATTCATTGTCTTTTAATAATATACCTGCTCCTTAACTCGTCCGCCACCTCTGAGGCGGCGGACAGCAATCAGCCTGATTGGGTTGATTGACACCCCCTGTTAGGGGCCGAATGGCCATGAATGTATAGGGGCCGGAATTGCACAAGCATTTTACGATAAATGCTTGTGAAATTATAAATACCGCCTGCACATTAAAGGGACACTGAACCCAAATTTTTTCTTTCGTGAATCAGATAGAGCATGACATTTTAAGCAACTTTCTAATTTACTCCTATTGTCAAATTTTCTTCATTCTCTTGGTATCTTTATTTGAAATGCAAGAATGTATGTTTATATGTCAGCCCTTTTTGGTGAACAACCTCGGTTGTCCTTGCTGATTGGTGGATAAATTCACCCACCAATAAAAAAATGCTATCCAGAGTACTGAACCAAAAAAAGCTTATATGCCTTCTTTTTAAAATAAATATAGCAAGAGAACAAAGAAAATTTGATAATATGAGTAAATTAGAAAGTTGCTTAAAATTACATGCTCTATCTGAATCACAAAAGAAAAAAAATTAAGGTTCAGTGTCCCTTTAATACATCTACCCCATTGTGTTAAAATAAAGAGTGGGGGGGGGGAATCCTAACAAAATATTGCTAGGCACATGCTACAAGCCCCCCAACATTAGTGACATTGAGGAAACCCAACTACTAATGCAAATAGGAAAGGCTGCTTATAATAACAGAGCTGTAATTATGGGAGATTTAAACTACCCTGAAATAAACTGGGCCAGTGATACTAGCAATACAGATAAGGGTGATGGATTTTAACCCCTTAATGACCGAGGACGTGCAGGGTACGTCCTAAAAAAAAAGGCAGTTAACGCCTGAGGACGTACCCTGCACGTCCTCGGTGTGGAAAGCAGCTGGAAGCGATCCCGCTCGCTTCCAGCTGCTTTCCGGTTATTGCAGTGATGCCTCGATATGGAGGCATCCTGCAATAACCTTTTTAAGCCATCCGGTGCAGAGAGAGCCACTCTGTGGCCCTCTCTGCACTGGAGATCGGTGGCTCACTGCGTTGGTGGGTGGGAGCCGGACCGGGAGGCGGGTGGCGGCCATCGATGGCCCTGCTGATGTGGAGGGGGGGCGGGATCGTGGGCGGGGATGGCCGGGGGCGTGCATGGACGCGCGCGCGTGCACGGGAGGGCGGGGGCGGGCGCGTGCACGGGGAGGGAGCGGGTGGGAACCGCTACGCTACAGAAAATTTAATAATAAAAAATGTTAACAAACGTTAAAAATGGCTAAAAAGTTAAAAAAAAAAAACGATCAGCAAGGTGGTGGGGGTTTGTCTGTGTGGGGGGGGAAGCTACACTACAGAAAAAAACCAAACAAACAAAAAAAAGCACTTTTTTTTGCAAACTGGGTACTGGCAGACAGCTGCCAGTACCCAAGATGGCCCCCAATGAGGCAGAGGGAAGGGTTAGAGAGCGGTTTTGGGGGGGATCAGGGAGGTTGGGGGCTAAGGGGGGATCCTACACAGTAGCATATGTTTTTTAAAAACCCTTTTATTTTAGTACTGGCAGACTTTCTGCCAGTACTTAAGATGGCGGGGACAATTATGGGGTGGGGGAGGGAAGGGAGCTGTTTGGGAGGGATCAGGGGGTGGGATGTGTCAGGTAGGAGGCTGATCTCTACACTAAAGCTAAAATTAACCCTGCAAGCTCCCTACAAACTCCCTAATTAACCCCTTCACTGCTAGCCATAATACACGTGTGATGCGCAGCAGCATTTAGCGGCCTTCTAATTACCAGAAAGCAACGCCAAAGTCATATATGTCTGCTATTTCTGAACAAAGGGGATCCCAGACAAGTATTTACAACCATTTGTGCCATAATTGCACAAGCTGTTTGTAAATTATTTCAGTGAGAAACCTAAAATTGTGAATAATTTAACTTTTTTTTTCAATTTGATCGCATTTGGCAGTGAAATGGTGGCATGAAATATACCAAAATGTGCCTAGATCAATACTTGGGGTTGTCTACTACACTACACTAAAGCTAAAATTAACCCTACAAGCTCCCTAAAAGCTCCCTAATTAACCCCTTAACTGCTGGGCATAATACACTTGTGGTGCGCAGTGGCATTTAGCGGCCTTCTAATTACCAAAAAGCAATGCCAAAGCCATATATGTCTGCTATTTCTGAACAAAGGGGATCCCAGAGAAGAATTTACAACCATTTATGCCATAATTGCACTAGCTGTTTGTAAATTATTTCAGTGAGAAACCGAAAGTTTGTGAAAAAGTGAACGATTTTTTGTATTTAATTGCATTTGGCGGTGAAATGGTGGTATGAAATATACCAAAATTGGCCTAGATGAATACTTTGGGATGTCTACTAAAAAAAAATATATACATGTCAAGGGATATTCAGGGATCCTGAAAGATATTAGTGTTCCAATGTAACTAGCGCTGATTTTGAAAAAAAAGTGGTTTGGAAATAGCAAAGTGCTACTTGTACTTATCGCCCTATAACTTGCAAAAAAAGCAAAGAACATGTAAACATTTGGTATTTCTAAACTCAGGACAAAATTTAGAAACTATTTAGCATGGGTGTTTTTTGGTGGTTGTAGATATGTAACAGATTTTGGGGGTCAAAGTTAGAAAAAGTGTGTTTTTTTCCATTTTTCCTCATATTTTATAATTTTTTTATAGTAAATTATAAGATATTATGAAAATAATAGTATCTTTAGAAAGTCCATTTAGTGGCGAGAAAAACGGTATATAATATGTGTGGGTACAGTAAATGAGTAAGAAGAAAATTACAGCTAAACACAAACACCGCAAAAATGTAAAAATAGCCTTGGTCCCAAACGGACAGAAAATGGAAAAGTTCTGTGGTCATTAAGGGGTTAAATGTTCTCAAAGATAACTTCATGTCACAATTAATAGAGGGACCAGCTAGGAATAAAGCAATATTGAAATTAGTGCTATTAAACAAAGCAGATATAATATTAAACATAGAAGTCAAAGAACATTTGGGTAACAGTGATCATAACATGGTCACATTTGAAATCACTTTCTATAAGCAATGTTATAAGGGTTCAACCAAAATTTTAATTTTAAGAAAGCAAAATTAAATGATTTAAGGAAATCATTAAATAGCATAAATTAGGATAAAGTATTCTCAGATAAAACACAGAGGATAATGGATAACATTTAATCTTGTTAAACAAATATACACATCAACACATACCACTTGGTTATAAAAGTAAAATAAATAAATCAAAGCCATTGTGGCTAAATAAAAGTGTGTTATGAGAAATTAGGAAAAAAACAGAGCATTTAAATAATTTAAACAAAAGAGTAGAGACTGAGCATACCAAATAAGGGCCAGATTACCAGTGGCGCGCTAATAGTTACACGCAAATGATATCAGGTTGATTGGGGCTGTTGTGCACGTATTATAAGTTGAAAGTAAACTTGATAGCTTGCGTGCAATTTAATTTAACGCACCTCAGGATAGCGCAACCTCAGAGCTCTGGTAAATTGTTGCGCTCAAATAAAAAGTGTCACAAAACACAAAAATACATTTAAAAGTACAGTTATACTATCTATTACAAATATTTAAAATAAAATTGCATAAAAAAGTTATAGTTATAAGTTATACTATTTATCAAAGTGTCAACCGAAAATACGCTGGAATTCCGGACATTGATCCAACCTAGTTATCAAAGCCTCACTATTGGCAAATGTTGAAATCTGTGACGTAACAAACGATCCCACAATCTAAATCCTACGCAGATCGATGCTTACGTCATTACAGATTTTCCGAATACACATTCGGCTCTATTTGACATTTATCAAACATTTAACAGGTACGCTTGCGTCTTTTCCGACACAGCATACCTGGTTTTCAATCCGCCACCCTTGAGGCCGCGGATGCCATAGAAATCAATGGGAGTCGGAAAGCACAGAAAGCTTATGTCGATGCTGCAAGAGAATGAAGCATACCCCATTGATTTCTATGGTAGAAAAAAAAGTTACATTTACACCTAACACCCTAACATAAACCTTTAGTCTAAACACCCCTACTCTGCCGCCCCCGACATCGCCGACACCTACATAATGTTATTAACCCCTAAACCTCTGGCCTCCCACATCACCACCACTAAGTAAACCTATTAACCCTTAAACTGTCAGCCCCCCACATCGCAAAAACCTAAATTAAGCTATTAACCCCTAAACCTAACAACCCCTTAACTTTAAATTAAAATTACAACATCCCTATCTTCAAATAAATTAAACTGTAGAATTAATATAAACTAATTTTAAACTATTAATTAACCTACCCTAACTATTATACTACAATTAAATTAAACTACCAATTAAATAAACTACATTACATATTAAAAAAACCTAACACTACTAAAATTATTTAAATATACAACATTGTTACAAAGTACTAAATTACCAAAAAAAACCCACTATTGGCTAGATTACGAGTTTTGCATTATACTGAAAAAGCAGCATTATCAGGTAATAACGCTGCTTTTTCACTACCGCTGCTATTACGAGTCTTGCAGATTTAGGGGCACCGCACACTTTTTTGGCCTTACTGCAAATCAACTTACGCAATTTGCGTATAGTCTATTTTCAATGGGACTTCCATAGCACCGGTTTTATGAGCTTGTCCTGGGAGGCCAAAAAGTGAGCGGTACACCCTATCCTGTCAAGATTCGTACCACATTTTAAAGTCAATAGTTATGAGTTTTACACTACAAAGCTGTAGCATAAAACTCATAACTAAAGTGCTAAAAAGTACACTAACACCCATAAACTACCTATTAACCCCTAAACCGATGCCCTCCCGCATCGCAAACACTAAAATAAAATTATTAACCCCTAATCTGCAGCTCCGGACATCGCCGCCATTAGAATAAACATATTAACCCCTAAACCGCCACACTCCCACCTCGCAAACACTATTTAAATATTATTAACCCCTAATCTGCTGTCCCTAACATCGCCACCTACCTACATTTATTAACCCCTAATCTGCCACCCTCAACGTCGCTGCCACTATATTAAATTTATTAACCCCTAAACCTTAGTCTAACCCTAAACCTAACATCCCCTTGCTTAAATATAATTAAAATAAATCTAAATAAAACCTACTATTAATAACTAAATAATTCTTATTTAAAACTAAATACTTACCTATAAAATAAACCCTAAGCTAGCTACAACATAACAGTTACATTGTAGCTAGCTTAGGGTTTATTTTTATTTTACAGGCAAGTTTGTATTTATTTTAACTAGGTAGAATAGTTAGTAAATAGTTACAAACTATTTAATAACTACCTAGCTAAAATAAATACAAATTGACCTGTAAAATAAAACCTAACCTAAGTTACACTAACACCTAACCTAACCCTACAATTAAATAAATTCCCTAAATTAAATACAATTACCTAAATTCAAAACAATTAGCTAAATTACAAAAAAAAAACACTAAATTACAGAAAATAAAAAACAAATTACAAGATCTTTAAACTAATTACACCTAATCTAATAGCCCTATCAAAATAAAAAAAGCCCACCCAAAAAAAAAAACAAAAAAAACCCTAGCCTAAACTAAACTACCAATAACCCTTAAAAGGGCCTTTTGCTGGACATTGCCCCAAAGAAATCAGCTCTTTTACCTGTAAAAAAAAATACACACAACCCCCCCAACAGTAAAACCCACAACCCACACAACCAACCCCCAAATAAAAGCCTAACTAAAAAAACCTAAGCTCCCCATTGCCCTGATAAGGGCATTTGGATGGGCATTGCCCTTAAAAGAGCATTTAACTCTATTTCGGCCCAAAGCCCTAACCTAAAAATAAAACCCACCCAATACACCCTTAAATAATCCTAACACTAACCCCCGAAGATCCACTTAACGGGAGAAGTCTTCATCCAAGCGGCAAGATGTCCTCAACGAAGCCGGCAGAAGTGGTCCTCCAGACAGGAAGAAGTGGTCCTCCAGACGGGCAGAAGTCTTCACCCAGACGGCATCTTCTATCTTCATCCTTCCGACGTGGAGCGGCTCCATCTTCAAGACATGCGGCGCGGAGCATCCTCTTCAATCAACATCTTCTTGCTGAATGAAGGTTCCTTTAAATTACGTCATCCAAGATGGCATCCCTTAGATTCCGATTGGCTGATAGAAATCTATCAACCAATCGGAATATAGGTTGAAAAAATTCTATTGGCTGATGCAATCAGCCAATAGGATTGAACTTCAATCCTATTGGCTGATCCAATCAGCCAATAGAATGCAAGCTCAATCCTATTGGCTGATCCAATCAGCCAATAGGATTTTTTCGACCTTAATTCCGATTGGCAGATAGAATTTAAGGGACGCCATCTTGGATGACGTCATTTAAAGGAACCTTCATTCAGCAAGAAGACGTCGATTGAAGAGGATACTTCGAGCCGGATGTCTTGAAGATGAAGCTGCTCCGTATCAGAAGGATGAAGATAGAAGATGCCGTCTGGGTGAAGACTTCTGCCCATCTGGAGGACCACTTCTGCCCGTCTGGAGGACCACTTCTGCTGGCTTCGTTGAGGACAAATAGATGCGAGATTGATGACTGCTAGTTAACAACAGTCCGATGCTTATCGCCCTGTACTTGGTGCGCGTGTTTTTGACGGCTTTTTTTAAAAATAAGGAGAGTGTATTGAGATCCATGGCTGCGATGTTTGGCGATGTTAGGCGATCGTATTGATGCCGGCGAATGCAACATAGTTGACACTTTGATAAATATGCCCCAAAGGCTCAAAGATATGAAGTAGGGTGTTAGGAAAAAAAGGCATGCAAAGGGCTTTAACATAGAGATACATACAGTGGGGAAAAAAAGTATTTAGTCAGCCACCAATTGTGCAAGTTCTCCAATTTAAGAATATGAGAGAGGCCTGTAATTTTCATCATAGGTATACCTCAACTATGAGAGACAAAATGTGGAAACAAATCCAGACAATCACATTGTCTGATTTGGAAAGAATTTATTTGCAAATTATGGTGGAAAATATATTTTGGTATTTGGTCACCTTCAAACAAGCAATATTTCTGGCTCTCACAGACCTGTATCTTCTTCTTTAAGATGCTCCTCTGTCCTCCACTCATTACCTGTATTAATGGCACCTGTTTGAACTTATTATCAGTATAAAAGACACCTGTCCACAACCTCAAACAGTCACACTCCAAACTCAACTATGGTGAAGACCAAAGAGCTGTCGAAGGACACCAGAAACAAAATTGTAGACCTGCACCAGTCTGGGAAGACTGAATCTGCAATAGGCAAGCAGCTTGGTGTGAAGAAATCAACTGTGGGAGAAATAATTAGAAAATGGAAGACATACAAGACCACTGATAATCAACCTCGATCTGGGGCTCCACGCAAGATCTCACCCCGTGGGGTCAAAATGATCACAAGAACAGTGAGCAAACATCCCAGAACCACACGGGGGGACCTAGTGAATGACCTGCAGAGAGCTGGAGCAACGTAACAAAGGCTACCATCAGTAACACACTACGCTGCCAGGGACACAGATCCTGCAGTGCCAGACGTATCCCCCTGCTTAAGCCAATACATGTCCAGGCCCGTCTGAAGTATGCTAGAGAGCATTTGGATGATCCAGAAGTGGATTGGGAGAATATCATATGGTCAGATGAAACCAAAGTAGAACTGTTTGGTAGAAACACAACTTGTCGTGTTTGGAGGAGAGAGAACACCATACCTACTGTGAAGCATGGGGGTGGCAACATCATGCTTTGGGGCTGTTTCTCTGCAAAGGGAACAGGACGACTGATCCATGTACATGAAAGAATGAATGGGGCCATGTATCGTGAGATTTTGAGTGCAAACCTCCTTCCATCAGCAAGGGCATTGAAGATGAAATGTGGCTGGTCTTTCAGCATGACAATGATCCCAAACACACCGCCCGTACAACGAAGGAGTGGCTTCGTAAGAAGCATTTCAAGGTCCTGGAGTGGCCTAGCCAGTCTCCAGATCTCAACCCCATAGAAAACCTTTGGAGGGAGTTGAAAGTCCGTGTTGCCCAGCGACAGCCCCAAAACATCACTGCTCTAGAGGAGATCTGCATGCAGGAATGGGCCAACATACCAGCAACAGTGTGTGACAACCTTGTGAAGACTTACAGAAAACGTTTGACCTCTGTCATTGCCAACAAAGGATATATAACAAAGTATTGAGATGAACTTTTGATATTGACCAAATACTTATTTTCCACCATAATTTGCAAATAAATTCTTTCCAAATTAGACAATGTGATTGTCTGGATTTGTTTCCAAATTTTGTCTCTCATAGTTGAGGTATACCTATGATGAAAATTACAGGCCTCTCTCATCTTCTTAAGTGGGAGAACTTGCACAATTGATGGCTGACTAAATACTTTTTTTTCCCCACTGTACGTATACATGTATAACTATGTATATATATGTATATATGTACATTTATATACACTCACCGGCCACTTTATTAGGTACACCTGTTCAATTGCTTGGTAACGCAAATTGCTAATCAGCCAATTACATGGCAGCAACTCAATGCATTTAGGCATCTAGATGTGGTGAAGAAGACTTGCTGAAGTTTAAACTATCAGATGGGCTGGTCTGAGTATTTCAAAAACTGCTGCTCTATTGGGATTTTAAAATCAAACACAAGGAAAGAGGTGCCGTATGTGTGAATCTGAAACAGCCAACATCAGATATAAAAACATGTGCAGGGTACTCACAATCTGGAGAGGCACTCTAATGTGCCTATAGGAGCGGGCTGGTATTCACAGCACACCAGCTGGCTGATCTGGCAATCCCTGGTATCCAAGGTAGAAGATTCTGTATCTAGACGGATTGTGTATGATGTGTCCAGCAATATGGGAGCAGGAGATTCTGTGGCGGCACTCAGTTGTGCCAATAGAGGCAGGCTGGCTTTCTCAGCAACCCAGCTGGCTGTATAGGGAATGAAGCAGGAAGATCCACAGCATTCAGGATGAACAGGTAGCTCAGGAATGATCAATTGCAATGAGGTTTATATGATTAAAAAATGTTTTAATAAAATTACAAACAATTAAAAATACATATATCCCTCATATACAATAAGTAAAAATCATGCAACGCGCTTCTTGGTGTCAACTTGGGATTTTGGGATTTTCAAGGACAGCCATCTCTGTGGCAATTGTGTGGATGAAAATGCCTTGTTGATGTCAGAAGAGAATGGGCAGACTGTTTGAGACGATAGAAATAGTAACTCAAATAACCACTCGTTACAACCAAGGTATGCAGAATACCATCTCTGAATGCACAACACGTCAAACCTTGATGCAGATGGACTACAACAGCAGAAGACCACACCGGGCCCCACTGCTGTCAGCAAAGAACAGGAAACTGAGGCTACAATTCGCACAGGCTCACCAAATTGGAAAATAGAAGAATGGAAAAACGTTGCCTGGTCTGATGAGTCTCGATTTCAGCTGTGACATTCAGATAGTAGGGTCAGAATTTGGCGAAAACAACAAGAAAGCATGGTTCCATCCTGCCTTGTATTAATGGTTCAGGCTGCTGGTGGTGGTGTAATGGTGTGGGGGATGTTTTCTTGGCACACTTTGGGCTCCTTAGTACCAATTAAGCATTGTTTAAATGCCACGGTCTACCTGAGTATTGTTGGTGACCATGTCCATTCCTTTATATCCAGCCCAGCTGGCACGGATTCTATTAAATGACCCCCTTGACGAAAAAATAAAGTATTGAGCATGCGCGAATTACGTGCACAAGCCGGATCGACACGGACCGGCTATTTTCAACTAAGCCTACATGTAAGAAGATATCAGGGAAAAGTGGGGTCTGGCGGCCATTTGAAAACGGCCGGAGGAGAACTATTAAATAATTTTACACTAAAACTATATTCACATTAAACATGGGTTACAGGATGTTTTATTCATCATTACATACTACATAGGAATAATTGATTATAAATTTTGGGTTGACTATCATTTGAGGGTTTTTTTTCACTTTTCACACTCCATTGACTTCTATGGGGGAATATGTTAACATGGTCGAGATACTTCTAGAGGAGTAATCTAGCCCTATATATGGAATGTAACAAAGCATGGAAAAAAGAAATCAAATTATCCAAAATCAAAAATTAAAGATAAATTGCAAAGGATTCTAAGTCAAACCCTAAAATGTTTTTTAAGCATATAAATGTCAAAAAATCTAAGAAGAAAAATATAGGTACATTAAAATGTGTGAAGGGTAGCATGGTTAACAGTGACAGGGAGAAAGCTGAGGTATTAAATCAGTTCTTGTCTTCAGTATACACAAGAAAGGAACCAATGGGAGATACTTTGAAACAAACTAGAACATTCAATCCCATACCTATAACTGATTTATCTCTAGAGGATATCAGAAAAAAATGGATAATATTAAGGTAAAAAAAACTGCAGGTACAATTGGAATACACTCAATGGTTTTAAGGGAATTTAACACCGTTATTGCCAAAACGCTGCTCTTAATTTTTACAGACACATTATCCTCAGGCATAGGGGCATATTTATGATTGTGCAAGATCATGTCCGCTGCACATTGATAAATGCCAACAGCATACGCTCTCAGCATTTTTCATTGCACCAGCAGTTCTTGTGAACTGCTGGTGCAATGCTGCCCCCTGCAGATTTTCTGCCAATCGGCCGCTAGCAGGGGGTGTCAATCAACCCGATCATATTCGATCGGGTTGATTTCTGTCGATTTTTGTACGCCACCTCAGAGCAGGTGGACAGTTTATGGAGCAGCTGTCTTTAGACCGCTGCTTCATAACTTCTGTTTCCGGCGAGCCGAAATACGGGGCATCAAGCTCCATACGGAGCTTGATTTATATGCCCCATAGTATCCAACGACTGGCGTAAAGCTGATGTGGTTCCACTTTTTAAAAAGGGAAGCAGGGCTGATCCAGGAAGCTATAGACCAGTTAGTCTGACATCGGTAGTGGGCAAAATACTTTAAGGGATTATTAGGGATTATATTGATGAGTATATTTGTGCAAACAAGATTATGAGTTCAAACCAGCATGGTTTTATGAGAAATAAATTATGTCAAACGAATATGATTAGATACTATGAGGAAGTAAGTAAAAATATAGATAGATTTTGCAAAGACTTTTAAAACAGTGCCATATGAGAGATTATTGTACAAAATTAAGGAACTGTGAACAGCTGAAAATGTTAGCTCATGGATAAATAACTGGATAAAAGACAGGGAGCTACGAGTAGTAGTAAATGTATCATACTCAGAATGGACAAAGGTAATCAGTGGAGTCCCCCAGGGATCAGTACTGTGCCCTGTTCTTTTTAATATTTGTATTAATGACTTGGAGCAAGGATTGAATAGTAACATCTCTATCTTTGCAGATGATACAAAGTTGTTTAAGGTCATTAGGTCAGTGAAGAATGAAATTGCTTTGCAATGGGATTTACACAAATTGGAAGAATGGGCTGGTAAATGAAAAAGAAGATTTAATACTGTAAAACGTAAGGTTCTACATTTTGAAAGTAAAAATAAGCAGGTAACCTATTATTTAAATCGGACTAGACTTATTGAGTAGGAAAGGGATTTGGGCATACCTATATATAATGAGCTAAAAATGGGCGAACAATGCTAAGGCTAATAAAATACTAGCATGTTTTAAAAGAGGCATTGATACAAGGGAGGAAACAATAATTATGTCACTATATAAATACCTGTTAAGACCTCACCTTGAGTATGGAGTGAAGTTCTGGGAACCAATCTAAAAAAAGAGTTATAAAAGCTCAGAGAAAGGCCACAAAACTAACAAGGGGGATGGAGAATTTAAACTATGAAGAGAGGTTTCTCTATAAAAAAGGTGCTTGAGAAGTGATATGATTACTATATATAAATATATTTAAGGCCCATATACAGAGTTGGCGGAAGCTCTTTTTACTCTGGGGAAATTGTTTGTGACCAGAGGTCACAATTTAAGGCTGGAGGAAAGGAGATTTAATCTCTAGCAACATAAATGTTTTTTACTGTGAGCAATCAAATTGTGGAACTCATTGCCTAAGGTGGTAATGAATGTCAATACCTTAGATACATTTAAAAATGGTTTTGATACCTTTCTGCCTAGAAACAGAATTCATGGATATGATTGATTGTGTTAAAGGGACTCTCAAGTCAAAATTAAACTTTAATGATTCAGACTGAGCATGAAATTGCAAAAAACTTTCCAATTTACAGTCTTTTTATTTTTACACTTTTTGAGTCATCAGCTCCTACTGAGCATGTGCAAGATTCACAGAATATATGTATATGCAGATGTGACTGGCTGTCACATGATACAGGAGGAGTGGAAATAGACTGGTCCTTTGAATGGATCACCTTTTTAATTGGAATAAATTATGCTCAATTGTAGCTTTTATTGTAAATCAAGTATGATCTGTATAGGTTGAACTTGATGGACTTCTATTTTCTTTCAACCTCATCTACTATGATACTATGTTACTATGTATGTTATCATCACTCAGTGACCACTGAGTGACTAGTGTTTATTCAGTGACCATTGAGTGACCTATGGCCATTGACTCACTGATGACAGCTGAGTGACCACTGAGTGCCCAGTGACTACTGAGTGATTGGTGACCACTGAGTGACCACTGACCATTTGGGTTGTCTACTTTAAAAAATATTTATAGTTTTGAGGCCAATTTTGAGAATTCAGGCAGTTTTGCTATACCGAATGGGCCCTGGGCCCACTGCCATAACGTTTCAAATAAACCTCATTCAGAAGTGTTGTGTACAGCTGCAAATACACTGTGTGCAGAATTATTAGGCAAATGAGTATTTTGACCACATCATCCTCTTTATGCATGTTGTCTTACTCCAAGCTGTATAGGCTCGAAAACCTACTACCAATTAAGCATATCAGGTGATGTGCATCTCTGTAATGAGAAGGGGTGTGGTCTAATGACATCAACACCCTATATCAGGTTTGCATAATTATTAGGCAACTTCCTTTCCTTTGGCAAAATGGGTCAAAAGAAGGACTTGACAGGCTCAGAAAAGTAAAAAAAAATGAGATATCTTGCAGAGGGATGCAGCACTCTTAAAATTGCAAAGCTTCTGAAGCATGATCATCGAACAATCAAGCGTTTCATTCAAAATAGTCAACAGGGTCGCAAGAAGCGTGTGGAAAAACAAAGGCGCAAAATAACTGCCCATGAACTGAGAAAGGTCAAGCGTGCAGCTGCCAAGATGCCACTTGCCACCAGTTTGGCCATATTTCAGAGCTGCAACATTACTGGAGTGCCCAAAAGCACAAGGTGTGCAATACTCAGAGACATGGCCAAGGTAAGAAAGGCTGAAAGACGACCACAACTGAACAAGACACACAAGCTGAAACGTCAAGACTGGGCCAAGAAATATCTCAAGACTGATTTTTCTAAGGTTTTATGGACTGATGAAATGAGAGTGAGTCTTGATGGGCCAGATGGATGGGCCCGTGGCTGGATTGGTAAAGGGCAGAGAGCTTCAGTCCGACTCAGACGCCAGCAAGGTGGAGGTGGAGTACTGGTTTGGGCTGCTATCATCAAAGATGAGCTTGTGGGGCCTTTTCGGGTTGAGGATGGAGTCAAGCTCAACTCCCAGTCCTACTGCCAGTTTCTGGAAGACACCTTCTTCAAGCAGTGGTACAGGAAGAAGTCTGCATCCTTCAAGAAAAACATGATTTTCATGCAGGACAATGCTCCATCACACGCGTCCAAGTACTCCACAGCGTGGCTGGCAAGAAAGGGTATAAAAGAAGAAAATCTAATGACATGGCCTCCTTGTTCACCTGATCTGAACCCCATTGAGAACCTGTGGTCCATCATCAAATGTGAGATTTACAAGGAGGGAAAACAGTATACCTCTCTTAACAGTGTCTGGGAGGCTGTGGTTGCTGCTGCACGCAATGTTGATGGTGAACAGATCAAAACACTGACAGAATCCATGGATGGCAGGCTTTTGAGTGTCCTTGCAAAGAAAGGTGGCTATATTGGTCATTGATTTGTTTTTGTTTTGTTTTTGAATGTCAGAAATGTATATTTGTGAATATTGAGATGTTATATTGGTTTCACTGGTAAAAATAAATAATTGAAATGGGTATATATTTGTTTTTTGTTAAGTTGCCTAATAATTATGCACAGTAATAGTCACCTGCACACACAGATATCCCCCTAAAATAGCCATAACTAAAAACAAACTAAAAACTACTTCCAAAACTATTCAGCTTTGATATTAATGAGTTTTTTGGGTTCATTGAGAACATGGTTGTTGTTCAATAATAAAATTAATCCTCAAAAATACAACTTGCCTAATATTTCTGCACACCCCGTAGTAGCCTTCTAATAGCCAAAACAATACCAAAGCCATACATTATTTATGTGCACAGGGGATACTAGAGAAGCTTTTACATCCGGTTTTCTTTTTATTGCACAGTGAGAAACATGTTTGAAAAAATATTTATGATTTTTTTTGTATTTGGCATACTTCTAACTGCCAAATGGTGACAAGAAATATAAAAAAAAATCCTAGATCAAAACCCTGGGTTGTTTACTTTAAATATATATATACAGTATATAGCTTCGGTGGTACATTTTGAGAATTCAGTCAGTTAAGCTATACCAAATGGGCCCTGGACCCAATGTCATAATATGTCTAAAAATCTTCTTTGAGATTTGTGGTGAGCAGCTGCAATTAGCAGCCTTCTAATTACCAAAACCAATTACAAACCCATGTATGTCTGGTAATTCTGTACACAGGGGACCTAGAGAAGCTTTTACAACCTTGTTTGTAAATAATTGCAGTAAGAAACCCAAAGTTTGTGAAAAAGTTAATGATAATTTTGTTATATGATCACATTTGGCACACATCTAACTGCCTACTAGTCACATAGAATATGCCAAATGGGTCTAGATTATTACCTTTATACATTTATTTAGTTTTGTGGGTTAATTTTATTATGCCACTCCAAATGAGACCTGCACCCTTAACCATAACGTGTCTAAAAATCCTCTTTCAGAAGTGTGGCGCACAGGTGCAATTAGTGGCTTTCTGATCACTAAAACAAATGGTAAACCCATCAATGTCTGCTAATTCTGAACACAGAGGATCCTATAGAAGCGTTTCAAAGAATTTGTCTTATGACTGCACAAGTTATATGTAAATAATTTCTGTGATAAACCCAAAGTATGTGAAAATGTTAATGGTTTGTTTTTATATAAGTGAATTTTGCATACATCTAATGTCCAGATAGTGTTATGAAATATACCAAAATGGGCCTAGATCAATAAATACATATATAGATTTTTAGGTCAATTTTGAGAATTTTGGCATTTCTGCTATACCAAATGAGTGTTACCCCATTGCATCATTGAAGGTAAACATAGCTGCAGAAATTATAAAAAAATAAATAATGCAAAATATATACACGTGATGTCTTAGTTGAATCAGAGAATGCCAATGAACACATTTTGAGGGTTTTTTTCTACAGTTTGAAAGCTACAGTTTTTTGGGTAACATGATAATTAATATTTTATATACTTTTGTTTACCTTTTAATGGTAAATTTATAATCATTTCTTAATTTTGTGCATAAATAGCTAGTCGAAACTGTCCCCTGAAAGCTCTTTTTAATGCCAAAATAAATAAATATATAGGTTTCAACAGTAAATCAAAAAACAAAAGCTTTATTTCTGTTAAAATGGAGTTATAGCAAAAATGCTCAAAATGATCCGGTCCTTTAAGCAAGTTTTTTTATTTTAAAATGCAAAGTCCGTAATGGGTTAATTAGTGTTGTTATATATTTTACACCTAAAGGAAAAGGTATGCTATATAACTACTATGGTGCTGTAGAGATACTGTAGCAAACTGACAGTTACCCACGGTGCCCCCACTGCAAGAACAAATATAGTTTTAATTAGATGAGAGGTACACGGTACTACGATATATGTAATACTGATAGAGTACTAGTGACAGTATAGGCAACAGACATACACTGTGTGCAGTATAGCCAGCCCTGAGAAATCATTGTTATTAATTATTGTTGTTATATATTTTTCACCCAAAGGAAAAGGTATGCTACTTATATTGGTGCTGTAGTGATCCTGTAGCAAGCTGCCAGGTACCCACAGTGCCCCCTCTGCAATAATAAATATGGAGGCCTACTTATCAAGCAGTCAACTTACTTGCATTCGACAGCACCAATACGCTTGCCTGACATTGCCTAACATCGCGGCCGCAGACCTGAATACGCTCTCCATATTTAACAAAAAATCTGTCAAAAAGCCACGCACCAAGTACGGGGCGATGAGCAGCGGACTGTTGTCAACTAACAGTCATCGATCTCGCTGCTATTCGGCTTTTTCACAGCTTTATTTATACCCTGTCACTAAACACCGCCACTATGCTAAACTGTTTAACCCCTATCCCACCGCTCCTGGACCCCGCCGCAACTAAATAAAGTTATTAACCCCTATACCGCTTTTCCCGGAGCCCACCACCACCTACATTATGTTATTAACCCCTAATCTGCCTCCCCCTACACCGCCACCACCTATATTATGTTATTACCCCCTAATCTTCCGCACCTACACCGCCACCTAAATTATGTTATTAACCCCTAATCTGCCGTCCCCAACACCGCCGCCACCTACATTACGTTATTAACCCCTAATCTGCCGCCCCGACACCGCCGCCACCTACATAAAAGTATTAACCCCTATCCCGCCGTTTCCAGAGCCCACCGCAACTTAATAAAGTTATTAACCCCTAAACCCCTGGCCTCCCACATCAGTACCACTTACTAAACCTATTAACCCCTAAACTGCCAGCCCCCCACATCACCATAAACTAAATTAACCTATTAACCCATAAACCTAACAATCCGCTAACTGTACATTAAATATTACCTCATCCCTATATTAAATAAATTTAAACTTACCTTTAGATTTAAATTAAACTATAATAAACTAATAATTAACCTACCCTAACTATTATACTAAAATTACATTAAACTATATTAAACTAATAATTAATCAATCCTAGCTATTATACTAAAATTACATTAAACTATATTAAACTAATAATTAATCTATCCTGTTATACTAAAATTACATTAAACATACCAATTAAATTAACTATATTATATATTTAAAAACCTAACCCTACTCAAATAATTTAAATCTACTAGTAAAAATTACAAAGTTACAAAAAACTAACAACTAAGTTACACAAAATAACAAACACTAAGTTACAAAAAAAAAAAACACTAAGTTACACAAAATAAAAAATAAATGATCAAATATTTAAACTAATTACACCTAATCTAAGAGCCCTATGAAAATAAAAACCCCCAACAGTAAAACCACCCAAACCTAATCTAAAAAAATCTAAGCTCCCCCTTGCCCTGAAAAGGGCATTTGTATGGACATTGCCCTTAAAAGGGCATTTAGCTCTTTTTCAAAAGCCCAACCCCTAATCTAAAATTAAAACCCACCCAATAAACCCTTTAAAAATGCCTAACACTAACCTCGAAGATCCACTTACAGTTTCTGAAGATCCAACATCCATCCTCAACGAAGCAGCAGAAGTCCTCATCGAAGCTGGCAGAAGTCTTCATCCAAGCAGGCCGACGTCTTCATCCAACCGGGAAGAAGTCTTCATCCAGACGGCATCTTCTATCTTTATCCATCCGGCACTGAGAGGAATAGCCAATAGAATGCGAGCTCAATCCTATTGGCTGATTGGATCAGCCAATAGGATGAAAGCTCAATCCTATTGGCTGATTGCAACAGCCAATAGGATTTTTTCAACCTTAATTCAGATTGGCTGATAGAAATCTATCAGCCAATCGGAATCTAAGAGACGCCATCTTGGATGACATCATTTAAAGCAACCTTCATTCGGAAGAAGACGTCGTCAGAAGAGGATGCTCCGTGCCGGATGTCTTGAAGATGGAGCCGCTCCGCGCCGGATGGATGAAGATAGAAGATGCCATCTGGATGAAGACTTCTGCCCGGTTGGATGAAGACATCCGCCCGCTTGGATGAAGACTTCTGTCGGCTTCGATAAGGACTTCTGCCGCTTCGTTGAGGATGGATGTCGGATCTTCAGAAACTGTAAGTGGATCTTCGGGGGTTAGTGTTAGGCTTTTTAAGGGTTTATTGAGTGGGTTTTAATTTTAGCTTAGGGTTTGGGCTTTTGAAAAAGAGCTAAATGCCCTTTTAAGGGCAATGCCCATACAAATGCCTTTTCAGGGCAATGGGGAGCTTAGTTTTTTTAGATTAGGTTGTTATTTAGGGGGTTGGTTGTGTGGGTGGTGGGTTTTACTGTTGGGGGGTTGTTTGAATTTTTTATTTACAGGTAAAAGAGCTGATTTCTTTGGGGCAATTCCCTGCAAAAGGCCCTTTTAAGGGCTATTGGTAGTTTATTGTAGTCTAGGGTTTTTTGTTTTTTTTTTGTGGGGGGCTTTTTTATTTTCATAGGGCTCTTAGATTAGGTGTAATTAGTTTAAATATTTAATATTTTATTTTTTATTTTGTGTAACAGTGTTTATTTTTTTTGTAGCTTAGTGTTTGTTATTTTTTGTAACTTAGTTGTTAGTTTGTTGTAACTTTGTAATTTGTAATTGTAGATTTAAATTATATGAGTAGGGTTAGGTTTTTAAATATAATATAGTTAATTTAATTGGTAGTTTAATGTAATTTTAGTATAACAGTTAGGATAGATTTATTATTAGTTTAATATAGTTTAATGTAATTTTAGTATAACAGGGTAGGTTAATTAATAGTTTAATTTTAGTTAAATAGTTAGGGTAGATTAATTAGTTTAATATAGTTTAATTTAAATCTAAAGGTAAGTTTTAATTTATTATAAGATAGGGATGAGTTAATATTTAATGTACAGTTTAGGGGTTAATAACTTTATTTAGTTGCGGTGGGCTCCAGGAGCGGCAGGATAGGGGTTAATACTTTTATGTAGGTGATGGCGGTGTAGGGGGAGGCAGATTAGGGGTTAATAAGTATAATGTAGGTGGTGGTGGGGTCCGGGAGTGGCGGAATAGGGGTTAATAACATTATGTAGGTGGCGGCGATGTAGGGGGCGGCAGATTAGGGGTGTTTAGAGTGACTCGGGGTATATGTTAGGGTGTTAGGTGTAAACGTAACTTTTATTCTCCCATAGGAATCAATGGGATATCGGGCAGCAGCAATATGACATGAGCGACATGAGCTTTAGCTGCTTTCAGACTCCCATTGATTCAAATGGCATCCGCCGCCTCCAGGGCGGCGGATTGAAAAGCAGGTACGCTGGGCCGGAATAGTGGCGAGCGTACCTGGTAGAAATTTGATAACTAGCAAAAGTAGTCAGATAGTGCCGAATTTGCATTTGGAACATCTGTAGTGACGTAAGCATCGATCTGTGTCGGACTGAAACCGGCGGATCGTATGTTACGTCACAAATTTCAACTTTTTCCGGTCTGTAGTCTTTGATAAATAAGGGGAATCAAGCTCGCCACAATTACGCTGCGGAATTCCAGCGTATTTGTGGTTGACGGCTTGATAAATAGGCCTCATGGTTTCAATTAGATGAGGGGTACACTGTAGTATGGCATATGTACTGTAATATTGATAGTATACTAGTGACAGTGTAAGCAACACACGTGCACTGTGTGCAATATAGTTAGCCACTGAGAAATTTTGTTATATATGTTACACCCAAAGGAAAAGGTATGCTAAGTAACTACTATGGTGCTTTAGAGAGCCTGTAGCAGGAACCCACAGTGCCCCCACTACAATTACAAAAAATATTGTTTCAATTTGATACCAATAATATATATATATCTGGAGGGGAATAATATATATATGCTAACAAACAAAATTTAACAAAAATGTAAAAAAAGAAAGTAATGCTCACTCACTGCAAGAAAAAAATGATTCTGCACACAAAGGGTTAACTTAAAACTGCCCTCCCAACAAAGGCAGGGGACCTACCAGTCCCAGCAATGCCCCTACTGCAATATAAATGTGCAGCCAGTGTGATGCACTCACTGCAAAAAAATAAAAAACTGATTCTGCACACAAAGGGCTAAATTAAAAACAAAAACAAATAATCCCTCAATAAATGTGCAGCCAGCGTGATGCATTCACTACAAAAAAATAATATATATATATTCTGCACACAAAGGGTTAAATTAAAAAATACATTCCCCTCAACAAAGGCAGGAGACCTTCCAGTTCCAGTAATGCCACTAGTGCAAAATAAAATAAATATAAAATAAAATAAATATCGGATCATAATCGATATGCTAACGAAAGCAGGAGCTGCGGGTGGAGGATCGGCGTTATGTTTACCAAAGGTAAGTATTTTAAAAAATGAGTGTCTTTGTAAAGTTTAATGAATGAAAGTGCCTCTGTTTCTAAGATAATTTTTAGATACCGGGCACTTATTCATTACAATCACTTTAACTGTTAAGCTACAATAAAAAGTTGCACAAAACACATCAAAATTACATGTAAAAGTACAGTTACACTCATAATAACACTATCTAATAAAAATTATTTATAAAAAAATTGCACAAAAAAGTTATAAAGACTCAAAGACACGAGTGGGGAGATTAATCAGCTATCAGGCGGACAAGATCCGCTGTAGTGGATCATATCCACCCGACATCGATAAATTCCGACAGTATACGCAATGCCGCCCCCTGTACATTCGTGGCGCTAGCAGGGGGTGTCAATCATCCCGATCGTATCTGATCGGAATGATTGCTGTCCGCCACCTCAGAGGTGGAGGATGAGTCAAGGAGCATCCGCTGCTTGATAAATCTACACAGAGGTAGGGTTGCACTGATACTAGTATCGGTATCTGTACCAATACCAAGTACTTGCACCAGTACTCATGCAAATGCACCAATACTTAAATCGATACCTCCAGATCTTAGATCTTACCCATCTTGTGGCGTCTTTTCAAACTTCATGTTCCCATTTAATTTTAAGCTGGAGGAGAGACTAAATTAAAAATTGTGCATTTCTGTTCTGCCAATAAAAATTGCTGTTATTTGTATTATTGTATGTCTAGGAGCAGTTCTCCAAAAGCTGCTACTATACAGCTGGAAGCCTACCTGAGAGAGATCACTGTACCTCATTCAGACAAACCCCTGAAGTACAGGGCAGTTAATAAACTGAGATTTAATGGCCCAAAATGATCTTTCTGCCCCATGCAGTTGTGTGGAAAGTGACTGTTCAGCTTAGCGTCAAATGTCCTTACTAATAAAATAAATAGCAGAAACAGACTTATAGCTGAACATGCAGAGATGCTTCTGTTCCTTAAAAAGAACTTGTCACTAACTTGTGAAAAATGTATTCTAATTGCTAGATTGCCTTTTATACTGCTAGTTCTCATATTGCACAATTATGCTCAAAACATACTGTACTCTGAGGAACATCCTTAGCTAATATAATTGCAGGAAGAGTGTTCATAGGACATATTAAGTTAATTCCTATGAACACTCATCCTACAATTATAGTACTAGATTTAGATTAAATTTGATTGGTAAGCTTTAACAATGATCTGGTCACATTTCCAACTCCATAGACTTTAATGGAGTTGGACATGTAATTAGAGCATTCGTAAAGCTTACCAGTCAATATAATCTATCCCATAGTGTTGTTCCCCATGATTAAACTTATATTATTATCGGTTATTTGTAGAGCGCCAACAGATTCCGCAGCGCACTGTTATATTTTAACTGTATTGCACTCTTGGTTGGTTGTGATTTTACATTTGTTATGTATTGTTGTTATTATTCATTTTTTATTGTAATATTTTTCTTTATAAACATGCTCTGTGAAATTTCTTTGAGTTTTTATAATTTTGTGACAACAAGCAAATAAAACTGTTTTATTATTTCATAATGTCTTTTGAGTTACAATTCTTCATAAATATAAAGAAGCTTAAAGGGACAGTCAACACCAGAATTGTTGTTGTTTTAAAAGTCAGATAATCTCTTAATTACCCATTCCCCAGTTTTGCACAACCAACACTGTTATAATAATACACGTGTTACCTCTATAATTATTTTGTATCTAAGGCTCTGCAGACTGCCCCCTTATTTCAGTGCTTTTGACAGACTTGCATTTTAGTCAGTCAGTGCTCACTCCTCTGTAAATTCAAGTGCATGAGCTCAATGTTATGTATATGAAACACATGAACTAATGCCCTCTAGTGGTGACAAACTGGTTCAGATTAGAGGCGGCCTTCAAGGTCTAAGAAATTAGCATATGAACCTCCAAGGTTTAGCTTTCGACTAAGAATACCAAGAGAACAAAGCAAAATTGGTGATAAAAGTAAATTGGAAAGTTATTTAAAATTACATGCCCTATTTGAATCATGAAAGTTTTTTTTGGACTTGACAGTCCCTTTAAATCATCTTAAATAATTGGTCTGTATTGTGCTTGAGAAACTGTTACATGACATTAAAAAAAAGGATTGGTAATTACTATCAGCGAGCATTTGAAAAAAAGTATCGGTACTTGTACTCGGTCTTAAAAAAATGGTATCAGTGCAACCCTACCCCAAGGTCTTAGCTGTTAAAAAAAAAGGGCTTTAACATAGACATACATACATATACACGTACTGTATATATAAATATGTCAACAGTATATATGTGTATATATATATATATATATATATATATATAAAACATGGAAGGGAACTGCACTCCAAGACCGGACCAGGTACACATCCTGTGACTCAGCAACATCCAGCCCTGGGCGCTAAATAGCACTCCAAAATAGCTGTGATGTCACCAGAGCCACAGGCAGTTAACCCCATTCCGGAATGGGTGCAAGAAACAAGGGGGATTACAAACAAAAAGTAATACAACACATAGAAACACCCAGCACTCACCAGCTAGCTCACAGCTAAGATAAAATCACAACTGGAAAGGTTATTGTCCGCATCTGCCCAAATGGGAAAGCTCAGGCACCACGTCAAGGTCCTTTCCACTGCCTGAGTCCCTAACACAGCCACACCATCATGCGAGCTCACAAAGCCAAACAGACTGAGAACAAAGAAGGGGTGCACAGGTGGATGTAATCACCCAGAGAAAATACAAAACATGGAAGGGAACTGCACTCCAAGACCGGACCAGGTACACATCCTGTGACTCAGCAACATCCAGCCCTGAGTGTTAAATAGCACTCCAAAAAAGCTGTGATGTCACCAGAGCCACAGGCAGTTAACCCCAGTCCGGAATGGGTGCAAGAAACGAGGGGGATTACAAATACAAAGTAATACAACAGATAGAAACACCCAGCACTCACCAGCTAGCTCACAGCTAAGATAAAATCACAACTGGAAAGGTTAGTTACCGCATCTGGCCAAATGGGAAAGCTCAGGCACCACGTCAAGATCCTTTCCACTGCCTGAGTCCCTAACACAGCCACACCATCATGCGAGCTCACAAAGCTAAACAGACTGAGAACAAAGAAGGGGTGCACAGGTGGATGTAATCACCCAGAGAAAATACAAAACATGGAAGGGAACTGCACTCCAAGACCGGACCAGGTACACATCCTGTGACTCAGCAACATCCAGCCCTGGGTGCTAAATAGCACTCCAAAAAAGCTGTGATGTCACCAGGGCCACAGGCAGCTAACCCCAGCCCGGAATGGGTGCAAGAAACAAGGGGGATTACAAACAAAAAGTAATACAACACATAGAAACACCCAGCACTCACCAGCTAGCTCACAGCTAAGATAAAATCACAACTGGAAAGGTTAGTTACCGCATCTGGCCAAATGGGAAAGCTCAGGCACCACGTCAAGGTCCTTTCCACTGCCTGAGTCCCTCACACAGCCACACCATAATGCGAGCTCACAAAGCCAAACAGACTGAGAACAAAGAAGGGGTGCACAGGTGGATGTAATCACCCAGAGAAAATACAAAACATGGAAGGGAACTGCACTCCAAGACCGGACCAGGTACACATCCTGTGACTCAGCAACATCCAGCCCTGGGTGCTAAATAGCACTCCAAAAAAGCTATATATATATACTGTATATATTAATAACCCCTGTTATCAGCACCGCAAGTCGGTTAAGTCTGAGGTTGTGGGCTATACAAGTATCTATTATTATTATTATTTTATGAATTTATGTATTTACATGTGTATATATGTATTTACAGACATATATACATAGATTATCACATAAATACATATGTACATATATATATCCATATATATGTGCATTAAAGCCCTTTGCAGTCAAGTAGAGGTAAACATGTAAAATCATATTTATGCAATATAAATATTTAATAAAGGTTTTAACTATGTATTTACTGTAAATATTTCACATTCCAAAATTCTGCACATAACCGAATATGTTCTATATATGTATAAACAGATATTCATATATATATATATATATATATATATTTGTATATATCTATACCTATATGTAATTATATATATATATATATATATATATATATATATACACAGTATATAGCTATATATTGTACCAAAATACTATCAGATATATGTAGAAATATGTATTTATGAATAAATAGAACATATTCTGCTATGTGAAGAACATTGGAATGCGAAATATTCATATTTTCATGTTGGGTTAGCGCAATTAAGAATATGCGATCAGGTTAGCAAAAGGGGTGTTAGGTTTCTTTTCCACTTTTTTTGCTCCATTGACTTCTATGTTGGAATACGTTAACGTGCACACGATAGCGTAAAGTCCGGCTTTTTGCACTCATCGGGTTAGCATGCAAGCGAAAACTGTTTACTTGTAATACAAGTGCAACATGACACACGTAAAAAGATTACTTCTAGAGCAGTTAGCGTGCGAGCAAGAGCTCTAAATAGCACTCCACTTGTAATCTAGCCCTGACTTGTTTAACATTGAATGTTATCACCCACAGTATAGAAAGACGTACCACAGAATGTGTGGTGTATTTATTGAGCTCTTTATGGGGATTATACTATATGGATAAGACTTGAGACAAGCTGTGATCATGGATGGCTAATTATAGGTCAGTATTGTACATAGTAATTAAGAACAGGACATCTGAACAGCCAATGGCTGCCCATTTAGCTGAAGGACCATCTGCTGCCCAGCTTATGAGTAATTTAGATTGATCATGGCCCTCCCTAAGGAGAGAATTGATGCAACAGAGTCTTATAAATAGTATCCAAATTAATTTCGAAATTGGTCAGGATTTATCCAAGACAAATCAATACTCATACTGAGAGCAAGTGTTTTCATTGATCTGTGACTAGATCAGTACCATGAGTGGTCCTGGGGTGTGGGTCTCTGGAGTATAAATGTAGTGACATCAGCGATTCAGAATAACACATGACAATAATTGTTGATCAATATCTTTAGACTGTAACTAATATCTGATTCCTCAATGGACAGTCATTTGGGGCAAGGGCCACTTTTTAACAAAGTCTGGCAGACCTGATCCGACAGTGCGGATCAGGTTTGCCAGACCTCGCTGAATACGGAGAGCAATACGCTCTCTGTATTCAGCATTGCACCAGCAGCTCACAAGAGCTGCTGGTGCAACGCCGCCCCCTGCAGACTCGCGGCCAATGGGCCGCCAGCAGGGAGGTGTCAACCCGATTGTACTTGATCGGGTTGAATTTTGGCGATGTCTGTCTGCCTGCTCAGAGCAGGCGGACAGGGTTATGGAGCATCGGTGTTTGTGACCGCTGCTTCATAACTGCTGTTTCCGTTCGGAGCTTGATAGATAGGCCCCATAGTGTGTAATGCATGTCAGCACTATGTTCCATGTTATTTAAATACAGTTGTTAACAATTATGTGAATTTGTAAACATCATAATTATGTAATGTTATAATTTGCTCCCCTTTGGGTTTTATTTGACTGTTTATGATTTATTACATTAGATACTGCTAGAAGCATTTAAATCAATTACAACAGTTTTTTCAGCCTAATTTGGTTTAACCCTTTTGCTACCGGGACTTCAGAGAAAAACTTGCCCAAAATAACAGAGAATTCTTAACAGTGCATTTGTTTTGTTATGAATGCAAATTCATAATAAAAAGTGGATATTCTTTTTGATTTCATGAAATGAATATCCAAAATGAATGCACCAACGAAATGTAACGAAAATGAAAAAAAAATAACATCCGTCAGTATTCATTTGTTTTCTTTAAATTATCTTTAAAGCGTTAAATACTTACCTCTAGCGAGCTGGAGAGCCGTGTTAACCCCAATCCTTCTTCTCAAAGCCTGCTATTAGCTAGGCGGATCCCAGTGCCTGAGTTAACGGAGAAAGTCCATTAACGAAGACCCTGGGATCTACTGCACTAAGCTTCCTATTAGCGCAGCTTGTGGCTCTGAGAAGAAGGATCAGGGTTAGCGCAGGTCTTCCGAGTGCTAGTGGTAAGTATATTGCTTTCACCTGTAGCAAAGGAAAATATTACATTCATTTAGCGAAAAGGAATGTAAATATGTTCCAAGAATATTAAGTATTTAAAACAAATACTGAATAGTGCAGCAGTCTAATATTCGGTGAAACAAATTTCCCTGAATATTTGTAACAAAAGATTCGGACAAACCAAATTTTTTGGTCTTGCACAAGTCTGATTTTTGCAATGGGGGATATGTATCAAGCTGTCAACTATGTTCGCCTAAAATCGCAGATCTCAATACGCTTTCCATATTTATAAAAAAAGCTGGCAAAAAAAGGTGCACCAAGCACGGGGTGATGAACATCGGACTGTTGTTAACTAGCAGTCATCGATCTCGCGTCTATTCAGCTTTTCCCCAACTTTATTTATACCCTGACACTAAACGCTGCCACTATACTAAAATGTTTAACCCCTATCCCGCCTCTCTCCGACCTCCGACATCGCCACAACCTAAATAAAGTTATTAACTCCTATCCCGCCGCTCCCCGACACCGCCGCCACTAAATAAACGTATTAACCCCTAAACCTCTGGCCTCCCACATCACTACCACTAATCTGTTAATCTGTTAACTCCTAAACTGTTTGCCCCCCACATCGCCAAAAACTAAATTAAGCTATTAAACCCTAAACCTAACAACCCACTAACTTTAAATTAAAATTTCAACATCCCTATTTTAAAATAAATTAACTTACCTGTAGAATTAAAAGAAAATATTTTAAACTATTAATAAACCTACCCTAACTATTATACTACAATTAAATTAAAATATCAATTAAATAAACTAAATTACATATTAAAGAAACCTAACCCTACTCAAATTATTTAAATATACAATTAAACATTATTAAAAGTACTAAATTACAGAAAAAAACAAACACTAAGTTACAAAAAAAACAAACACTAAATTACGAAAAATAAAAAAACAAATTAGTGTTAGGTTTTTTTGTTTTTTTTTAGATTTCTGACAGTATATTATAACCAGACTAGTAAACTCCCATGTAGCTTAAGTATGTTTGCCTCACTAACTGTGCTGAAGATATATAGAGGACTAACGAAAACTTATATGGACCTGTTATGAAATCTCTTTTTTTTTTTTTAATATATAATATCGCTGTAAGGTAACTACTGGACCGGTCACTTTTGGACCAACTGATGCACTAAAGAAATATTAAATAGTAGTTAATTAGGGGCCACTCTTGGGCCACATGTAAAAAAAACAAAAAAAAAACAAACAATTCAAAAAACAAAACAAAAACAAAAAAAACTAGGGGGGGGGATGAGTTAGTAAATTTTGGGCCACATAATGAAGCCGGTGTGTAAAACAGACAATAAGGGTGAGATACTGACATTTGAGAACTCTGTAGTAACAAAGCATGTAAAGAAATAAAATATTACTCATGGACAGGGTCTAGCTAGCATTTATGGATCAAACAATATGATTTGCATAGTACTATATAAGGATTAAATAAAAGTGTAGCTGCATTAAATCAAATTAAAGGGAGCAGAGGGCTCAAGCATATACAATAGATGCCCTGCGAGGAGCTGTATGCAGGGGGAGCTTGGTACTAAATTCCAGGAAATAAACTTACGTGGGCTTGAACTAATTCTGCTCAGAGAGAATATATTATTTGTACATAGATAAGGTTGCACCATTTAAAACATATATGCATTTATAATACTATAGACATAACAGAACTAGTATACATTACTGTTGCGTGTGCAGCCCCCAAGAATAATTAACTTCAAATACTTAACTTAAATAGTTGCATATCCGTTGCGGATTCAAAATAATTATGAACCCATCCTGACTGAATGTTAAACACTAATACACTATGCCCAACTTAACAACTGAGCTACCTAACCATTTTTTGTTGCCGGTTTAAGTATCCAGCGAGGTCCTGCAAGAGCATCAGCTGTTTTAACGAGAGCGGGTAAAATATAACTAAACAGCATGGAATGTATTTAACTTTAACAATAGACCTGGTCTGCCTTTAATTTTAATGAGCATTGTTAGTTCAGTGACTAGAACATAAAGGCTGCAGTTGGTCTTATGCCAGATCTTACGGTAAAATTCACATGGGATCAGCATATCTCAGCTCTGCTCCGCTCCGGTGTGACATTTGGTCTATCAGCAGGGGATGACTGCACAGGATACTGTCCCCGGTACAAGTCCTCCGTGCAGGCATGGAGGGTCGGGAGGTGCACATAATCCCAAAAGTCAAAGCTATATGTAGCCAAAAAAGAATTAGGTCCCAATGTGGGGTCAAATAAAGTTTCCACAAAAAGTCACCATAGGATCCTGTACTTGCCGCATAGCCGTCTGAGCAAAGTATGTGCTCCCCAGACCCGGCCATAGTCTGAACTTCCACGTGGAGCGCAGCTTACCCAATGCCCTGTCGCCGGTCTCTGAAGGCTCTCGCAGGAATAATGCGTCGGACAGCCAAACGATGTCTCTCTGTAGTCAGCAAACAACGGCTCTCCCGGGGCCCCGGGACAGAAGAGGGAAGTTTCTCCAGATGAGGTACATGATTTCTATCTCTGGGCAGTATTGTGGAACAGCCAATAGAATGCGAGCTCAATCTGATTGGCTGATTGGATCAGCCAATCGGATTGAACTTGAATCTGATTGGCTGATTCAATCAGCCAATCAGATTTTTCTAACTTAATTCCGATTGACTGATAGAATCCTATCAGCCAATCGGAATTCGGCGGACGCCATATTGGATGACGTTATTTAAAGGTACCTCATTCGTCGTTCAGTCGTCGGCCGGGATGGATGCTCCGCGGCGGCGGAGCGAAGAAAGAAGATTGAAGATGCCGCCGGAAGAATGAAGACTTTGCTGCCGCTTGGAGGAATTTATTTTATAGGTAAGTATTTAGATTTAAATAGGAATATTTTAGTTTATAAATGAATTAGATTAATTTAATATAAATTTAGTTAGGGGTGTTAGGGTTAGATAGAGTTAATATAGTTAATATAAATACTATAGTAACTATATTAACTATATTAACCCTAATATAATTAGGGTTAATATAGTAAATATATATAATGTAATACCTATATTAACTATAATATACTTAGGGTTAATATAGATAATATAGCTGGCGGCGGGGTAGGTAGATTAAATTAGGGGTTAATCATTTTAATAGAGATGGCGGCGGTGTTAGGGGCTTACATTAGGGGTTAATAATTTTAATATACATGGCGGCGGTGTTAGGGGCTCACTTTAGGGGGTTATAGATATAATATAGCTGGCGGCGGGGTACAGGAGCGACGGTTTAGGGGTTAATAACTTTATTAGGTTGCGGCGGGGTACGGGAGCGGCGGTTTAGGGGTTAATAGCTTTTTTATTGTTAGGATAGTGAGGGGGAATAGCGGATAGAGGGTTAGACGTGTCGGGCTATGTTTAGGAGGCGTGTTAGACAGTGCGGGTGATTTAGACTTTAGTCAGGTTTTATAGGCGCCGGCAGTTTCTAACGTGGCGCAAGTCACTGGCGACTCCAAAAATCTGTACTTACGCAGATTTCTGGACATCGCTGGTTTGTGAGACTTGCGCCACTTTAGCAAGTGACGGCGCCGCATATTGGATGGCTCGAGTTGCGAGCTGAAACTGCGGGCGACGTGGGTTCCCTCGCTTGCGCCGCAAACTGCGATCTATATTGGATCGCGCCCGATATCTTTGGGGCAATGCCCCACAAAAGGCCCTTTTAAGGGCCATTGGTAGTTTATTGTAGGCTAGGTTTTTTTTTTTATTTATTTATTTTTATTTTATTTTGATAGGGCTATTAGATTAGGTGTAATTCTTTTTTTTTTGATAATTTGGTTTTTTATTTTTTGTAATTTAGTGTTTTTTTTGTAACTTACGGCTAGATTTAGAGTTTTGTCGGTAACAACCCGAAAAGCTAACGCCGGCTTTTTTCTGGCCGCACCATAAAAATAACTCTGGTATTGAGAGTCCACATAAAGGCTGCGTTAGGCTCCAAAAAAGGAGCGTAGAGCATATTTAAAGCAGCTTCAACTCTCGATACCAGAGTTGCTTACGGACGCGGCCAGCCTCAAAAACGTGCTCGTGCACGATTCCCCCATAGAAAACAATGGGGCTGTTTGAGCTGAAAAAAAACCTAACACCTGCAAAAAAGCCGCGTTCAGCTCCTAACGAAGCCCCATTGTTTGCTATGCGGAAACACTTCCTACGTCTGCACCTAACACTCTAACATGTACCCCGAGTCTAAACACCCCTAGCCTTACACTTATTAACCCCTAATCTGCCGCCCCTGCTATCGCTGACACCTGCATATTATTATTAACCCCTAATCTGCCGCTCCGTAAACCGCCGCTACTTACATTATCCCTATGTACCCCTAATCTGCTGCCCTAACATCGCCGACCCCTATATTATATTTATTAACCCCTAATCTGCCCCCCACAACGTCGCCTCCACCTGCCTACACTTATTAACCCCTAATCTGCCGAGCGGACCTGAGCGCTACTATAATAAAGTTATTAACCCCTAATCCGCCTGACTAACCCTATAATAAATAGTATTAACCCCTAATCTGCCCTCCCTAACATCGCCGACACCTAACTTCAATTATTAACCCCTAATCTGCCGACTGGAGCTCACCGCTATTCTAATAAATGTATTAACCCCTAAAGCTAAGTCTAACCCTAACACTAACACCCCCCTAAATTAAATATAATTTACATCTAACGAAATTAATTATCTCTTATTAAATAAATTATTCCTATTTAAAGCTAAATACTTACCTGTAAAATAAATCCTAATATAGCTACACTATAAATTATAATTATATTATAGCTATTTTAGGATTAATATTTATTTTACAGGTAACTTTGTAATTATTTTAACCAGGTACAATAGCTATTAAATAGTTAAGAACTATTTAATAGTTACCTAGTTAAAATAATAACAAAATTACCTGTAAAAAAAATCCTAACCTAAGTTACAATTAAACCTAACACTACACTATCATTAAATTAATTAAATAAAATATCTACAATTACCTACAATTAAACCTAACACTACACTATCAATACATTAATTAAATACAATATCTACAAATAACTACAATGAAATAAACTAACTAAAGTACAAAAAATAAAAAAGAACTAAGTTACAAAAAATAAAAAAATATTTACAAACATAAGGAAAATCATACAACAATTTTAAACTAATTACACCTACTCTAAGCCCCCTAATAAAATAACAAAGACCCCCAAAATAAAAAATGCCCTACCCTATTCTAAATTACTAAAGTTCAAAGCTCTTTTACCTTACCAGCCCTGAACAGGGCCCTTTGCGGGGCATGCCCCAAGAAGTTCAGCTCTTTTGCCTGTAAAAAAAAACATACAATACCCCCCCCCAACATTACAACCCACCACCCACATACCCCTAATCTAACCCAAACCCCCCTTAAATAAACCTAACACTAAGCCCCTGAAGATCATCCTACCTTGTCTTCACCTCACCGGGTATCACACCGATCCGTCCTGGCTCCGATATCTTCATCCAACCCAAGCGGGGGCTAGACATCCACTGAAGAAGTCCAGAAGAGGGTCCAAAGTCTTCATCCTATCCGGGAAGAAGAGTAGATCCGGACCGGCAACCATCATCTTCCAAGCGGCATCTTCTATCTTCATCCGATGAGGACCGGCTCCATCCTGAAGACCTCCACCGCGGACCCATCTTCATCCGGCGACGTCCAACTGAAGAATGACGGTTCCTTTAAGGGACGTCATCCAAGATGGCGTCCCTCGAATTCCGATTGGCTGATAGGATTCTATCAGCCAATCGGAATTAAGGTAGGATTATTCTGATTGGCTGATGGAATCAGCCAATCAGAATCAAGTTCAATCCGATTGGCTGATCCAATCAGCCAATCAGATCGAGCTCGCATTCTATTGGCTGTTCCGATCAGCCAATAGAATGCGAGCTCAATCTGATTGGCTGATTGGATCAGCCAATCGGATTGATCTTGATTCTGATTGGCTGATTCCATCAGCCAATCAGAATATTCCTACCTTAATTCCGATTGGCTGATAGAATCCTATCAGCCAATCAGAATTCGAGGGACGCCATCTTGGATGACGTCCCTTAAAGGAACCGTCATTCTTCAGTTGGACGTCGCCGGATGAAGATGGGTCCGCGGTGGAGGTCTTCAGGATGGAGCCGGTCCTCATCGGATGAAGATAGAAGATGCCGCTTGGAAGATGATGGTTGCCGGTCCGGATCTACTCTTCTTCCCGGATAGGATGAAGACTTTGGACCCTCTTCTGGACTTCTTCAGTGGATGTCTAGCCCCCGCTTGGGTTGGATGAAGATATCGGAGCCAGGACGGATCGGTGTGATACCCGGTGAGGTGAAGACAAGGTAGGATGATCTTCAGGGGCTTAGTGTTAGGTTTATTTAAGGGGGGTTTGGGTTAGATTAGGGGTATGTGGGTGGTGGGTTGTAATGTTGGGGGGGGGGGTATTGTATGTTTTTTTTTACAGGCAAAAGAGCTGAACTTCTTGGGGCATGCCCCGCAAAGGGCCCTGTTCAGGGCTGGTAAGGTAAAAGAGCTTTGAACTTTAGTAATTTAGAATAGGGTAGGGCATTTTTTTATTTTGGGGGGCTTTGTTATTTTATTAGGGGGCTTAGAGTAGGTGTAATTAGTTTAAAATTGTTGTAATATTTTTCTTATGTTTGTAAATATTTTTTTATTTTTTGTACTTTAGTTAGTTTATTTCATTGTAGTTATTTGTAGGTATTGTATTTAATTTATTTATTGATAGTTTAGTGTTAGGTTTAATTGTAACTTAGGTTAGTATTTATTTTACAGGTAAATTTGTAATTATTTTAACTATTTTAGCTATTAAATAGTTCTTAACTATTTAATAGCTATTGTACCTGGTTAAAATAAATACAAAGTTACCTGTAAAATAAATATTAATCCTAAAATAGCTATAATATAATTATAATTTATGTTGTAGCTATATTAGGATTTATTTTACAGGTAAGTATTTAGCTTTAAATAGGAATAATTTATTTAATAAGAGTTAATTAATTTCGTTAGATTAAAATTATATTTAATTTAGGGGGGTGTTAGTGTTAGGGTTAGACTTAGCTTTAGGGGTTAATACATTTATTAGAATAGCGGCGAGATTCGGTTGGCAGATTATGGGTTAATAATTGAAGTTAGGTGTCGGCGATGTTAGGGAGGGCAGGTTAGGGGTTAATAAATATAATATAGGGGTCGGCGGTGTTAGGGGCAGCAGATTAGGGGTACATAGCTATAATGTAGCTGGCGGCTCTTTGCGGTCGGCAGATTAGGGGTTAATTATTGTAGGTAGGTGGCGGCGACGTTGTGGGGGGCAGGTTAGGGGTTAATAAATATAATATAGGGGTCGGCGATGTTAGGGCAGCAGATTAGGGGTACATAGGGATAATGTAGCTGGCGGCGGCGTGCGGATGGCAGATTAGGGGTTAATAAGTGTAGGTAGTTGGCGGCGACCTTGTGGGGGGCAGATTAGGGGTTAATAAATATAATATAGGGGTCGGCGGTGTTAGGGGCAGCAGATTAGGGGTACATAAGGATAACGTAGGTGGCGGTCGGCAGATTAGGGGTTAAAAAAATTTAATCGAGTTGCAGCGATGTGGGGGGACCTCGGTTTAGGGGTAAATAGGTAGTTTATGGGTGTTAGTGTACTTTAGAGTACAGTAGTTAAGAGCTTTATGAACCGGCGTTAGCCCAGAAAGCTCTTAACTACTGACTTTTTTCTGCGGCTGGAGTTTTGTCGTTAGATTTCTAACGCTCACTTCAGACACGACTCTAAATACCGGAGTTAGAAAAATCCCATTGAAAAGATAGGATACGCAATTTACGTAAGGGGATCTGCGGTATGGAAAAGTCGCGGCTGAAAAGTGAGCGTTAGACCCTTTTTTGAGTGACTCCAAATACCGGAGGTAGCCTAAAACCAGCGTTAGGAGCCTCTAATGCTGGTTTTCACGGCTACCGCCAAACTCCAAATCTAGGCCTTAGTGTTTGTTTTTTTATGTAATTTAGTACTTTTAATGTTTAATTGTATATTTAAATAATTTGAGTAGGGTTAGGTTTCTTTAATATGTAATTTAGATGGTATTTTAATTTAATTGTAGTATAATAGTTAGGGTAGGTTAATTAATAGTTTAAACTAATTTCTTTTAATTCTACAGGTAAGTTTTAATTTATTTTAAGATAGGGATGTTGTAATTTTAATTTAAAGTTAGGGTGTTTATTAGGTTTAGGGGTTAATAGCTTAATTTAGTTTTTGGCGATGTGGGGGTCTGACGGTTTGGGGTTTAATAGGTTTAGTTAGTGGTAGTGATGTGGGAGGCCAGAGGTTTAGGGGTTAATACAAACAATTATTTAGTGGCGGCGGTGTCTGGGAGCTGCGAGATAGTGGTTAATACATTTTATTTAGGTTGCAGCGATGTTGGGGCGACAGATTAGGGGTGTTTATGTTAGGGTGTTAGGTGTAAATGTTACTTGTTTTCTACCATAGAAATCAATGGGTTATATTTCTTTAACCCCTTAATGACAACTGACGTACCAGGTACGCCATGCATTAACAAGCAGTTAATGACAATGGACGTACCTGGTACGTCAGTTGTCTAACAGAGTGCTGGAAGTGATCACAATCACTTCCAGCAGCTCTGAGGGTATTGCAGTGATGCCTCGATATGGAGGCATCCTGCAATACCCCTTTACAAGCCTCCGATGCAGAGAGAGCCACTCTGTGGCCCTCTCTGCACCGGTAGTGATGGTGCCGATGGTGCCTTTGTCCGGTGGGAGGAGGGAGCGTGTGCGCGCGCACGTGCACGGGTGCGCGTGTGCACGTGGATGCGCGTGCACGTGGACACGCGTGCACGTGCGCACATTAGCCACACTGACACCAATGAAGGAAGGGGGAAAAAAAAAAGTTAAAAAAAAGTTTTTTTTTTGTTTTTTTTTACATATAAAAGGATCTGGGAGGGGGTGGGGGTATTGTGGGGGGGCTGCTACACTACAGAAATAATTAAAAATACAAATAAAAGTTATAAATAAAATTTAAATAGTTTGGTTTGTGGGGCCAAACTGGGTACTGGCAGACAGCTGCCAGTACCCAAGATGGCGGTAATTAGGTAGGGGAGAGGGTTAGAGAGCTGGAGGGGGGGATCAGGGAGGTTGGTGCTAAGGCAGGGGTCCATCACAACTAAAATATTTTATAATTTTTATTTAAAAAAAAAAAAAAAAACTCTTTTATTTAGTACTGGCAGACTTTCTGCCAGTACTTAAGATGGCGGTAACAATTGTGGGGTGGGGGAGGGAAGAGAGCTGTTTGGGAGGGATCAGGGAGTGGGATGTGTCAGGTGGGAGGCTGATCTCTAAAATTAACCCTGCAAGCTCCCTACAAGCTACCTAATTTAACCCCTTCACTGCTGGGCATAATTCACGTGTGGTGCGCAGCAGCATTTAGCGGCCTTCTAATTACCAAAAAGCAACGCCAAAGCCATATAAGTCTGCTATTTCTGAACAAAGGGGATCCCAGAGAAGCTTTTACAACAATTTCTGCCATAATAGCACAAGCTGTTTGTAAATAATTTCAGTGAGAAACCTAAAATTGTGAAAAATTTAAAGTTTTTTTTTTTATTTGCTCGCATTTGGCGGTGAAATGGTGGCATAAAATATACCAAAATGGGCCTAGATCAATACTTGGGGTTGTCTACTACACTACACTAAAGCTAAAATTAACCCTACAAGCTCCCTACAAGCTCCCTAATTAACCCCTTCACTCCTGGGCATAAAACATGTGTGGTGCGCAGCGGCATTTAGCGGCCTTCTAATTACCAAAAAGCAAACACAAAGCCATATGAGTCTGTTATTTCTGAAAAAGGGGATCCCAGAGAAGCATTTACAACCATTTGTGCCATAATTGCAGAAGCTGTTTGTAAATAATTTCAGTGGGAAACCTAAAGTTTTTGACAAAATTTGTGAAAAAGTGAACTTTTTTTTTTTTTTTAATCGCATTTGGCGGTGAAATGGTGGCATGAAATATACCAAAATGGGCCTAGATCAATACTTTGGGATGTCTTCTAAAACAAAATATATACATGTCAAGGGATATTCAGGTATTCCTGACAGATATCAGGGTTCCAAAGTAACTAGCGCCCATTTTGAAAAAAAGTGGTTTGGAAATAGCAAAGTGCTACTTGTATTTATTGCCCCATAAATTGCAAAAAAAGCAAAGAACATGTAAACATTGGGTATTTCTAAACTCAGGACAAAATTTATAAACTATTTAGCATGAGTGTTTTTTGGTGATTGTAGATGTGTAACAGATTTTGGGGGTCAAAGTTAGAAAAAGTGTGTTTTTTTCAATTTTTTCCTCATATTTTATCATTTTTTTTTTAGTAAATTATAAGATATGATGAAAATAATGGTATCTTTAGAAAGTCCATTTAATGACGAGAAAAACGGTATATAATATGTGTGGGTACAGTAAACGAGTAAGAGGAAAATTACAGCTAAACGCAAACACTGCAGAAATGTAAAAATAGCCATTGTCATTAAGGGTAAGAAAATTGAAAAATGGTCCGGTCAGTAAGGGGTTAAATAAAAAGAGAGAAGCGCTCAACCTGGGAACGAACAATAGCATAATAGCTTGTTCTATGGCTAGTTACCACCCAAGAAGCAGCCTCTTTTGCTCAACATGTGTCTTTCACAGAGAAGAACTTTCCTGAAGCATATCAGTCTGATCCTGACTTCACAGTACAGTCCAGCCCCGAAATACCAGGCAATCCCTCTCTGAACGAGAGAAACAGCAAAACTCCAGACGTACGTTTCGGCCTATTGTGGGCCTCGTCAATGAGGTGCAGCCATATCCCTCTAGGCAAACTGAGCAATGGGTCCACGTCTGGATTCCCGCATCACACTTGGGGAGACTTCCCTAAATGTCATAATTTGCATAAATAAAAAGAGAGAAGCGCTCAACCTGGGAACTAACAATAGCATAATAGCTTGTTCTAGGGCTAGTTACCACCCAAGAAGCAGCCTCTTTTTGCTCAACATGTACCTTTCACAGAGAAGAACTTTCCTGAAGCATATCAGTCTGATCCTGACTTCACAGTACAGTCCAGCCCCGAAATACCAGGCAATACCTCTCTGACAAAAGAAACAGCAAATCCCCAGATGTACGTTTCAGCCTATTCTGGGCCTCGTCAGTGAGGTGCAGCCATATCCCTCTAGGCAAACTGAGCAATGGGTCCACGTCTGGATACCGCATCACACTTGGGGAGACTTCCCTAAATGTCATAATTTGCATTAATAAAAAGAGAGAAGCACTCAACCTAGGAACGAACAATAGCATAATAGTTTGTTCTATGGCTAGTTACCACCCAAGAAGCAGCCTCTTTTTGCTCAACATGTGCCTTTAACAGAGAAGAACTTTCCTGAAGCATATCAGTCTGATCCTGACTTCACAGTACAGTCCAGCCCCGAAATACCAGGCAATCCCTCTCTGAAGGCGAGAAACAGCAAAACCCCAGATGTACGTTTCGGTCTATTATGGGCCTCATCAGTGAGGTGCAGCCATATCCCTCTAGGCACACTGAGCAATGGGTCCACGTCTGGTATCCCGCATCACACTTAGGGAGACTTCCCTAAATGTTATATTTCTTTGTCTTGCAGCATCGAATATAAGTTTTTACTGCTTTCAGACTCCCATTGATTTCTATGGAATCCGCGGCGTCCAGGGTGGCGGGTTGAAAACCAGGTACACTTGGTCTGAAAAGACGCGAGCGTACCTGTTAGAAGTTTGATAACTGGGAAAAAGTGTCAGATAGAGACGAAGGTGTATTCGGAACATCTGTAATGATGTAAGCATCGATCCGCGTCGGATTGAGACCGGCGGATTGTCTGTTACGTCACAAATTTCAACTTTTGCAGGTCTTTAGGCTTTGATAACAAGGTTGGATCAATCTCGCAACAATTACGACGCGGAATTCCGGCGTATCTGCGATTGACACTTTGATAGATAGGCCCCAATAACTCAATTTAAACAGAAATAGAGCCTTGTTTTTTTTTATTTACCTACTAAAACTATATATATATATATATATATATATATATATATATATATATATGTAGACAACCCACAGTATTGATCTATTCTTGACCCATTGTGGTACATTCAGATACACCGGTTTACCCCAAAACACAATCATAGTAAAACAAATTGTTGACTTTTCACAAACTTTGGGTTTCTCACTGAACTTTTGTATTTACTGCTTGTGCAGTCATAACACAAATTGTTGTAAAAGCTTCTCTGGGATCCCATTTCTTCAGAAATAGTAGACATGCATGGCTTTGCCATTGATTTTTGGTAATTAGAAGGCTGTTAATTGCAGGTGTGCACTACAGTTCTGAAAGTCCCGGCAGTAAAGGGGTTAATTAGCTAGCTAGAAAGGGTAATATTATTGTAGTGTAAGTATTACTTGAAAACAAGAGAAATCTCAATGTATCCTTCCTGGTAAAATATTTTTTATAAATAAATTACCCTCCCACCTCCCACTAAACTACTCCAACCTGATCCCTCCCAAACAGCTCTCTTCTTTCCTACTCCCCCGACTGGTCACTACCAGACATTCTAAAGTATCTAAATTATCATGTTAACATTACCTTGGAAAGGTATAGACTAGGGGATCTTCTCATGGAGGAATTTCCCATTAGTTACACATTAGTTATTTTGTATTTAGTGGAGGATTTTAAACTCACTTCTCACCTCCCTAAAATTTTAATTGTTGCTGAATTTCCCCCAGAAATGAACTTTACCAAGCAGTGATTCAACCTACTCCCAGCTGATGAGTGGCAATAACCACGAAACAGCTGTCCTGGGATTGGTTGGAATCACTGTACTAACCCTAGCTAAGCAAAAAGCTGTGTAGTGCAGCAGTGCTATGGCATAAAGGGAAGTCTGCCTTAAAATGCAGGCTAAAAGTAAAAAGGTGAGTCATTGTGAACATCATTTGCATATCTTACCCAGATTCCTTTGCTGCATTGGAAACAGTGTAATCAGAGAGTTTCTGTGGTTAAAGCAAGTCTTCTGACTTGTCTAGATTTGTAAATAGTTTACACAATGAGTTATTTTCTCTATATATTAAAAAATGTCAGAAGCCTAGGCACATCTAGATGGTGGCGGTGGGTTCTTCTTTTCTAGTGTTAAAGTACCTGTTAAAATGACATTAAACTCATATTTAATTCCCCATGAAGGGCTAAATTACAAGTGGAGCGCTAATTTATCATGTGCCCGCAAATGTGCAAATTCGCCGGTTTGCGGGCACTCAATAAATAACCAGCCATTACAAGTGCAAGAAAATTAACCAGAGGTCAGACCTCTGGGATCTAAATCTCCCCCAATTGCCCCCAAAACACAGTGTTTTAATCTTTATTAAAAAATAGTAACTCATAAGGCAGTTATAAGGGTCAAAGTTTGGCAGGTGTGGGGTGTTTAAAAAAAATGGCACTTAAAAGTGCCTTTACATTGCGGTCTATGAGAATTGTGTCTTCCCATTAAATATATATGTTTATGCTTATATACATATATATCTACAGTATGTGTATATACACATATTAACATATAAATATATATGTATACATTCCTATACATATATATTTAAAATTGCTGCCCATCACTGTGCGACTTACCCCCTCTGATGCGCTAGTTCTCATGCCGTGTCTCACGGCATGAGAATGAGGATCCCATTGGAGCCTATGGAAGCTCACTCTTGTGAGTGCAATGCTTCTGTGCAATGCAAATGTGAGGTCGCATTCGCATTGCACCTCACTTTTAATACCAGCGCACATTTGCATGCGCTGGTATTACAAAGTGGAGCACAAAAATCGATTTGGCGGAAGCGATATTTTGCGCTCCACTTATAATCTAGCCTGAAATGTTTATTTATGTGCAGTAAAAACAAACTTAGCAATGTACTTTGTTTATTTTGCCATCTTTTGCTTTGATTTAGTAAAACAGCACAAGCGGACATGCACTCCAAACTTGCGTCTTTTATAGAAATAATGCTTTCAAGGCGCAGAGTCAGGCCCTCTCCCAAACAGGCTTAAAAACTCTTTATAACTAGTTCCCTTAGACAGATAATTCCCTCCTTTTAAAGGACTACTAAATACAGAATTTAATAATTAACAAGTGCATAATAAAAAGACAATGCAATAACACTTACCCTGGATTTCAAATAAGTAGTAGATTCCCCCTCCATGACCATATTGCCGCTTTAAAAAGGGACTCATATGAAAATACATATGTCAGGGTTCTTATACTGGAACATTATTTAAAACATTTATTTAAACAGCCCTGGCTTGTGTATTTTTCATGTGTCCATTTTTAAAGCGACAATATGGTCACCCTTAGTATACGTATACCCTATGAACTTGTGCACATGCTTCAGTAGGGGCTGATGCAGCAAAAAGTCTGTATATAAAAAGACTGTGCAAAATGTGATAACGGAAGTAAATTGGAAAGTCTCTTAAAACTCCATGCACTATCTGAATCATTAAAGTTTAATTTGACTTTAGTGTCTCTTTAAATTTCATGGGACATGTTGCCACTTGCTGTAATTTACCTCTAAAGCCAGTGGTTTTCTCTATGTCCACTGAGAGCCTGGCATGAATCCTGGAGAATCCAGACCCTGGACCAGTTATGGTTCTAGGGGAGTATATTCTTTACTTCAGAACCCCTAACCCTCAAGAATAAGGGTAAAGAGAAGAGTGATTTTTTAAAAAAGAATAAAAATAGAAAGAATTAGAAGATGTACCCCTGCCCTTTATAATTCAGATTTGATATTAATTTTCTGCCCCCCACCCACATTTATGATCTAGAACCACCTGACCTTAAAACATTCTACCCAGTGATCACTTTATCAGCGTAGGAGCGATTTTATATCTGTCATTGGCTTTATTTTGCATACAGATCTTTTGTAGTGTGTAATAGCTGATTTATACTATGCATATATTAAAAATTACTTTAAAGGGACACTAAACCCACATTTTTTCTTTCATGATTCAAATTTTCTTTGTTCTCTTGCTATCTTTATTTGAAAAAGAAGGCATCTAAGCTAAGGAGCCAGTCAATTTTTTGTTCAGTACCCTGGACAGCACTTGTTTATTGGTGGGTGCATTTAGTCACCAATCAGCAAGCACAACCCAGGTTGTGAACCAAAAATGGTCCGGCTTCTAAACCTACATTCTTGCTTTTCAAATAAAGATAGCAAAAGAATGAAAAAAATATAATAGGAGTAAATTAGAAAGTTGCTTAAATTTGCATGCTCTATCTGAATCATGAAAGAAAAAAATTGGTTTCAGTGTCCCTTTAATGCCCCTTTAAATGAACAGTAAAAACCTTAAGAAGTAAAATATAATGTTTAGTTTTGTGCAATGAAACAACTTTGCAATATAATTTAATTATTTATTTGGTCTCCTTTTCATGTAATTTAGCTCTGAAAATTGAGACACTTCTAACTTGAAATGCACCCTGCTGACTTCTCAAGGCTAAACCTGCTACATATCTGGCTCCTCCAAATAAGGCAAGTTGTGGGTGGAGTTTGGCTAATGAAAAATAATTGCAGTAATATGGGTGTTCATTTGTTTTTAAAAACAATAAAGAAATGTCTTGTAATTACAAGGTGTTTACTGTCTCTTTAAATTACAGTGCCAAATGTCTTTGTTCCTATAAAACAAATTCAGGAAGTCTAGGAAGTGGGCAGGATTCATAACTGTAAATTAGTGTTGTGGAATATGTTGGCGCTCTACAAATAACTAATAATAATAATAATAATAATAATAATAATAATAATAAATGGAAGCTATAAAGTACTGCCAATCTACATGTCCCTATCTCCCCTGTATTTAGTGGACGTAGTCATGCTTTGTTTGATGACAAACTAATTGCAACCAGAAAAAAAACACATTCCCACAATCCTTAGTTTCCCTCTTCCAGTCTCAGCTGTTCACTGATGTGAGGTAATTAAAATGCACCTTCAGTCCATGGACAGTCGCTGGATGTTTTATGTCCCTGGAATTTTTTGTCCCTGGAAATGTCTCCTCCAGGAGATTTGGAGGGCTGCAGCTGAGCTGGGACATGTGACACAAGTATATGGGAAGGAGCTACCGGTGAGGCTTTGAGCATCAAGTACTCTGCTCGATCACTCACAGCAGGTCTAGGCCGGGACTTCTTGCTGCACCTTCTCTGAGTTATCAATATTTAAATTTCCAAAAATCAGAAGAAAAAAAACCTTACAAACAGCTCCTCCACGCTAGGTAAGGAGCTGAGCTGATTTGTTGTAAAAGAGGGGGAAATTACTTTGCTACTACTGTTGATAATTATACTATTACTATCAAATGGGTGTGTTTTGATCACAGAACTGAGTGGGCGGAGCAGTTGAACAGTAGGTCATCAATACTCTGGTAACCTGCTTGCTTGCTCTGCTGCAAAGTGTCCCTGGGATTTTTTTTTTAATAAACTATGGAAAATGTGTCTGCTGTTATTAGCCATAATTATATTTTAGATATTTTTATGTTAACCGCTATATATTAAATGTAGCCACCAATCAGCAAGCGCTATCCAGGGTGCTGAACCAAAAATGAGCTTCCTCCTAAGCTTTCATTCTTGCTTTTTCAATTAAAGATACCAAGGGCGAGATTACATTTGCGGTGCACGCTTCAGCTCAACTGCTGCAACCCGCGCTGCCCATAATATCACCTCGCACATCGGGGTATCACATAAACCCCGCCGGCAGTTCATAAAGTACCGTAAATCGGATAAACTAGCAATGTCCATAAATGAGTGTAAATACACATTTCTGGAGTCAACAGTGACTTACGGCACTTTAGAAACTAAGAGAAAAAAAAAAATGTCAACTCTCCCGTAAAAGTCTAACCCGCCTCCCAAAAATAAACCCGACATGTAAAACCCCTATATCCGCCATCAAACCCACATCGGAACTAATAATAAAAGTATTAACCCCTAAACCGCCAACCCCCACAATGCAATATGCCTAATTAAACTATTAACCCCTAATCCGGCATTCATCCACATCGCAATCTACCTAATAAAAGTATTAACCTTTAAATCCGCCAACCCCAACATCGCAAACTACCTAATGAATGTATTAACCCCTAATACGCTATTCACCCACATAGCAAAGTCCCTATTAAAACTATTAACCCCTAATCTGCCATTAACCCACATGGCAAAGTACCTTTTAAAACTATTAACCCCTAATCCGCCATTAACCTACATCACAACAAACCTTATAAATCTATTAGCCCCTAATCCGCCAAATCCACACAACGCAATAATCCTAATAAAACTATTAACGCCTAAATTGCTAAACCCACACAACGCAATAATCTTAATAAAACTATTAACCTCTAAACCGCCAAACCCCCACAACGCAAATAACTAATTAAATTACCAAGCCCCCTAACCTAAATTAACCCCAATCACCTAAATTAAAAAATACTAAGTTACAAACAATTAAAATAAAAAAAGCTAACATTACTTAAAAAAAATTTAAATCATAAAATTAAATTAATCTAAGATTACAAAAAATAAAACATTCTAACATTACATAAAATAATAAACCAAATTATAAAAAATAAAAAATTAAACCTAATCCCTATGAAAATAAAAAAGCCCCCCAAAATAAACCCCCCCTAATCTAATGCTAAACTACCAAATAGACCTTAAAATTGCCTTTTGTAGGGCATTGCCCTAAGTTAAACAGCTCTTTTACCTTAAAAAATACTAAGTCCCCCCTCTAGCGGTAAAACCCCCAAAATAAAAAAACCTAACACTAAAAATTGCCCCAAAAGGGGGATTTGTATGAGCATTGCCCTTTAAAGGGCATTCAGCTCTTTTACTGCCCGTAAAAGGGCATTCAGCGCTTTTTCAAAGGCCCATTAAATCCCTAATCTAAAAAAAATAAAAAACCCTCAAAAAATTTGAAAAAAGTTTAAGTCTAACCCCCAGATAGGCACTCATGGTTCCTGAAGTCCGGCAGTGAAGTCTTCTTCCAAGCCGGCCGAGTGGAACTGAAGACCTGCGACGGCAGAACTGAAGAACGCCGACGGCAGAGTTAATAGGATTTCAGTAGCTCTCATCCTATTGGCTGATTTGAATTTGAAGACCCAAATCAGCCAATAGGAATGCAAGGTACCCTATATTTAAACGCGTACCTTTAATTCAATCTTCTGTGTGCGACGGTGATCATACAAAGAGGATCTCTACTCTTCATGGCTCCGCCGTCGCCGGTCTTCAGTTCCGCGGTCACCAGTCTTCAGTTTCGCGCTCCGCTCTGCGCCGGCTTGTTCCTGGAAGAAGATAGAAGATATCGCCACTTGTTTTAGGGTTAGATTTAGGCTTTTATTTTAGATTAGGGATTTAATGGGCCTTTGAAAAAGAGCTGAATGCCCTTTTAAGGGCAGTAAAAGAGCTGCATGCCCTTTAAAGGGGAATGCCCATACAAATGCCCCTTTAGGGGCAATGGGTAGTTTGGGATTTTTTATTGTTAGGTTTCTTTATTTTGGGGGGTTGGTGGGTGGGGAGTTTTACTGTTAGAGGGGGGGACTTAGTATTTTTTAAGGTAAAAGAGCTGTTTAACTTAGGACAATGCCCTACAAAAGGCCGTTTTAAGAGTATTGGTAGTTTAGCATTAGATCAGGGGGTATTTTTATTTTGGTGGGAGCTTTTTTATTTTCATAGGGATTAGGTTTAATTTTTTGATTTTTGATCATTTGGTTTATTTTTTTATGTAATATTAAATTTTTTTATTTTTTTGTAATCTTAGATTAATTTAATCTTAGTTTTTTATTTTTAAGTAACGTTAGCTTTTTTATTTCAATTGTTTGATACTAAGTATTTTTTAATTTAGGTAATTGGGGTTAATTTAGGGCGTGTTAGGTTAGGGGGTGTTAGGTTAGGGATTTTAGTAATTTAATTTGTAATTTTTGTTGCGGGGGTTTGGCGGATTAGGGGTTAATAGGTTAATTAATTTTATTGTGTTGGTGGGGGATGGCGGTTTAGGGGTTAATAGTGTTAATAGGTACTTTGCGATATGGGTGAATGGCGGATTAAGGGTTAATAGTTTATTAAGGTATATTGCGTTGTGGGGTGATGGCGGTTTAGGGGTTAATCACTTTATTAGGTATATAGCATTGTGGGGGGTTGGCGGATTAGGGGTTAATAGGTTAATTAGATGTTTTGCAATGTGGGGGTTGGTGGATTCGGGGTTAATATAGTTTATTAGTTATTGCGGTGGGGTTGGCGGTTGACAGGTAGATAGATATTGCGCATGCATTAGGTGTTAGTTATTTTCAGTAGGTAGATAGATATTGTGCATGCGTTAGGTGTTACTATTTTCAGGGGGTTACGGTGCTCCTTGCGCTGAATATGTGATACCGATTTGCGAAGCGGCTCTGTGTTAGCTTAAGGGAGTAAAAATTGCGGGTGACGGGTGAAATATATGTGCCGCATTTATATGCGGCACTGTATATGTGATATCAAAACCGTGCAAAAGTCGGCAACGCTGCATATGCAATCTTGCCTCAAAAGAACAAAGAAAATTTTATAATAGGAGTAAAATTAGAAAGTTGCTTAAAATTGCATGGTCTATCTGAATCGTGAAAGAAAAAATTTGGGTTTAGTATCCCTTTAATATGTATTTAGAAAGTATTTGTTTAGTATATTTATTAATATGTATTTAGTATGCATTAGTTATTTGGCATTATTTGTAATCCCTTACTTTTCTACATACATCTCTGCCTTTCTACCTGTGGTTCATGTTGAATAAAGTGTATTTTCTTCCTAATGGGAAAGAGTCCACAGCCGTATTCATTACTTATGGGAAATAAGAACCTGGCCACCAGGAGGAGGCAAAGACCCACCAGCCAAAAGGCACAAATACTCCTCCCACTTCCCCCATCCTCCAGTCATTCTTTGCCTTTCGTCCCAGTAGGTTGGCAGAGATGTGTCAAAAGTTTTCTTTAAAATTATTTTACTTTCATTTTATTTTCGTATGTCTCTTATGGAGGGTGCTACCCTTCGACATGGGACGGGAGTTTTAAGTAGTCCTGTCAGTCTCTCGTGGAGGGCCTAGGCGAATGTGAGAGTCCGGAGATGCAGTGGGAGCTTCCCCTGCCACACCATTCCGACTCGTATTCACAACTTCGTTTTTTAGCACTTGGCCTTGCCGAATTTCGCTACATGCTGTCTTCTCTCAAGTCCATGACGGAGGCGATGCTACTATTCATCACACTTGAAGGGCCGTGTTCCTGTTCCACGGCGTAGATTCTGGTAAGATTGTTTCATTTTATTCCATTTTCTGTAATGTGATTATTATGACAGTCAAGTACGGGTCTCGCTGAGGCACCTGTTGCTCCGATCTGGGAATCACGGGGTAATTCCTCCTTAGGGTGGATAGTGAACGGGTAAGGGCTTATTTTTTATCATGTTTCTTATGTAATTCAACCTGCTTGTGTATGTGCATAGGGGCTCTGTGGCCGAGACATATTGGCTTGCTCTTTCGGTTGTGGTTAACATGGCATGGAACTATAACTTTGGGTTACGGCAATTTTATTCAGACTTGCTTAACTTTGTCTGTGGGCCTGGGTTTTGCCGCCCTTTAGGGGCGCGCTTTTTGGAATTTTACGGGGCATCTAGTGGCCGGACGCGTTTCTACGATTGGGTGGGGCTTCTTCCCCTACCGCATTCCTGACTGTGTGGCAACGGTGGAAAGAGTCTGTTCCGCTGAGGTCTGGTCATAGGAGGTGGTGAGTGCCCCCTGGCGTTGGTGTTGGGTGCCAGTCGCTTTTTTCCAATATCTGTTTATCTTGTACAGTCTTAAGCCATGGAGGATTTCAATGCCGGGACTATTTTTATATCTGATTCCCAATCGTCCTCGGATGAGGATTGTAATTCTGAGAGGCCCTCGGATGAGGACCGTAATTTGGCCCTGTTATCGCAAGTCTGCCAATCTTGTCTCTCGTGCCTTGATAGTTTACCGGGCTCCTCAGTCTTCCGGCGTTTTGAGTGTGACTTGTTACTTGTGAGTGACGCATGTTGAGCATGGCTGGTACTGCAAGACCTACTGCTTGTTCAGCTCTTTGTTTTTTTTAAAAAACACAAAACAAAAAAAAACACTATTCTTCTGGACCTTTGGGTCTGGATGTCGGACACACTTGGACTGGTGCGTGTCAGTCAGCACCTGATGTCGGGACCGGTGGTGTCCCACCGTGTCCCTTTGCGTCCCTGATCTGAGGGGTGTGGTCCTTACCGTGTGGAGCGGTTACGCCCTTATGAGCTACTGTTGATGGTTCTCCTTGAGCCTTTACCATTGTGTAGTTTAGGCTATTGTGCGGAGGGGACTAATGTCCTTTACCTCCGCCCCTGGGAGATTTTAGGCTCTGATGGGATTTTGGATGTCACTGGTGTCCTGGTCGTCTTTATCGCCCCTTGGGGGTTTAGACCCGTGATGGGCTCGGTCGGGGCTACTGGTTAAGGGTTTTTCCCTAATGGACTCATGCTGCGGGTGTCGTTCGCAGTATCTGTCATCTTGGATTTGCTTTCAGGTTCCTTTTCCTCATTAAGATAGCCTACCACTGGTCGGCTTGGGGCCTGTTGCCTTTGGCGTTGACTTATGGAAGTCTGGTTTCCTCCTTTATGATTCCATTGTGGATCTCGGGGGAGTGTCTAGGGTTGGAGCAGTCAAGCTCTTTTTCCTATCTGTATGTTCCTCTTATGCCCCTAGGATTGGGGTTGGGTCAGGACGGGTCCTATTGCCTCCCATTTAGGGAGTCTAGGGTAATTTCGGTTTGACACCTTGGCGTCGGATGGGCTCTTGGCTTTCTTGTAAGGGGGTTCCTTTTCCCATTCCTCTTTCGCGTCTAGGACTAGCTCTAGCTCGGTTTGTCATCTGTCTCCGTTGTCTCTGCCTTCTGCAGACTTGTTCACGGCGCATGGGTTGGACTTGTTGGTCGTCTTGTTGCTTGTGTTAAGGGGTCTCGAGCGGTTGCTCTCAGTCTTGGCCCTTTTGTTGGGTTCTGAGAGGTCTGGTTTCATTTCGGTCCTAGGATTTGCGCTGGTCACTCAACACTTTGGGCGTTCTGTGCCTGTGCAATCATTTGTTGATTGGTTGGGTGTCCTGGGGACACGTGCTCCCTGTCTTGCGTTTTTTCCTGAGGGACTCTTGTCTCTCTTGGATCAGTTTTTCTGCAGAGTAAACGAAAGCTTTACTGTTGGGAAACAGCTGCAGTCATTTTTCTTTGTCTGCTGGTAAGCTATTGAGCCCAGGTGGCTTGGTGGTTAGCTTATCTGTCTAGCAGGTTGCAGTCCCTGAGTTTGTACTCGGCTGCGATTATTTGCTATTTTCTATCTGTTTTCTGCGGGCTTGCCCTTAGGGGTTGTGTTCTCAGGTTTCAGTTTTTTTTTTCCTGGGATCTGGTCGCTTTTCTCAAGCGTGCCGGGTGGTTCTTCCCCTACTTTTGTGTAAGGGATGGTTTCTATTGGTCGACTAATTTGACCTACGGTTAGTTTTACTATCCAGCTTGTGGAGGGTTCCTGTTGTCTACAAGGCAGCTGTTGTTCCTTGAACGCTAGCATGCACTTTGCGGTTCCTTGTGAGGTGTTTTTTCGGAACCCTCGGGGGCAGTTGGATCCTTGGGATCTCCTTGCTTAGGAAGTTGATTCAGGAAGGATGTTCCGCTGTTCTGCGGTCTATAGTGGCGTAGTGTTGGTCTGTGCTGTTTCAGTTGCGCAGGAGCGGGATGTTTCGTATCCGTTTTCAGATAGGGGTTCTGCTTATTTTGGCGCCACTGGTTTTTATCATCCTTTTTTCTGTCTCTCTCCTGAGGTTTTTCTCTGGCTATGGAAATTTGTCCTTGCTTGTGAGACGTCCTCAGTCTCTTGTGTTCTGGGGTGTGGGACTCAGTCTGTTTTCACCTGCTCTCTGGGGTGAAGGTTTTTCATTCACGTCCTCGTTTATTTGGTGATGTGTGTCCCCGTTGTCTCGCTATTTTGGCGTTTGCTGGTTTTGAGATTCGTTTGTTTCTCTCTGATCCCTTCCGGACTTTTCATATAGTCTGTTTGGGGGTGTAGCCTACTGAGTGGCTTAGGGTTGTCAACTTATCACCCTTGGCGGTGTTCCTTCTTCTGTCTTGTATCTTCCCTCTGGGAATTTTTAGTCGGGTCCCTTGCTTGGTTGAGGGGCTGTGGCGGGATTGTTGCCCCTGTCAGATGCTTCCTGGAGGTGGGACTGTTGGTAGATTTGTGTCTCTGGGACCGCTTTTTGCAAAATGTTTTTCATTCCCTGTTTCAGACGAACTGGGACTTTGTGTTTCTTGGGAATCTGTTTTTAGGTGGGTGCCTTTATTGGTCCGCCTCTTACCCTCCAGTTTTGGCATTCTGTGTCCTCTTTGGCTTGGGTATAAATTTCCCATAAGTAATGAATGCGGCTGTGAACTCTTTCCCATTAGGAAGAAAAACCTAGATTATGCTTACCTGATAATTTCCTTTTCTTCCATGGGAAAGAGTCCATAGCCCCCCGTACATTTTTTTGAGGCGTTGTTGTTTTTATCTTCTGGTACCCTTTCACCTTGATGCTTCTTCCACTGTTCCTTGTTACTCGGCTGAATGACTGGGTGATGGGGGAAGTGGGAGGAGTATTTGTGCCTTTTGGCTGGTGGCCAGGTTCTTATTTCCCATAAGTAATGAATGCAGCTGTGGACTCTTTCCCACGGAAGAAAAGGAAATTATCAGGTAAGCATAATTTATGTTTTACTACTGATTAAGGCTGTGCAAAGATATTTTTAAAACATTGACAGACCGTCAAGATACTACCTGCTTGGGTTCACACGACTTGCAGTCTGTCTGTCTGACTATATATTCTAAAAAGGGGGCTGACCCGTGAAGTGGATACGAGTGGTGATGCGTCTCCCATAGGATACATGGCAACTCACGTGCACTATCAGCGCTCACTGAAACAAAAAATGGTTTCTGTGTAGACACACTTCAAGTAAAACATACCTAAACTAACTGTAACAAAACTTACACGACCTGCCTCACATGGGAAAATCTCGCCACTGAAAAGCTGGTGAGACAAATATGGCTGAAACCCTATATCTAACCTTGGAATATATCACACTACTGATGATGTATCCCAATAATAATAAAGGTTACTCCCCTTGAACGCCAACTAACTCGCACAGAAAGCCTACATCTACGTCATGTCTTTGCTAGTCCTGACTAATAAAGACAAAAAAAAAACGTCCTATTATAACTATAGGAGCTATGTCGATACATTTATATACAATGTAAAATCAATATGCACTATACAAGAATATGCATATCATTTAAAGTATTGTATTAATTTTAAACATCTTTTTTTTAATAATAAAAAGAACAAACAAAAAAAAGATGTTTAACGTCAATACAATACTTAAGTTAATATGGATTATACAAGAAAATGGATATACCAATGGTTGCTGCAAAATAAAATGCAAGGAGGGAGGGGGAAGTGTACTCCAATAGTGCATGAAATCACTACAAAATAGAGAAAGATCCCAAAGACCCTCCAAAGAATATACTTTCAAATGTGGTGCACTATATTGCAGTGCAAGTCAAACAAGCTGGGTTAATATGAGCCCACCAGCTAGCTCACTCAGGAAAACAGGGACCAGATCCGCAGTTAAAATAAAAGTAAAAAAAACACTCACAGTTTTAGATAAAAACCAAAATAACCTCTATGCATAGAAAACTATTTATTGAAAAAAATATATATTTAAAATTTAATTATAATCTGCAACGCGTTTCAAAGTGCTTATGGCAGTCTTTCCTTAGGCAGTGAATAAAATAAATGAACATCACATCATATATATATAGCATTTAACAAACATACAAACGGCTAGATTATGAGTTTTGTGGTAAGAGCAGCTCGTACTAACTTACAAGTTATTTCCACCGCTCACCTCCCTATAGTGCTGCTATTATAGATTTTCATAAACCCGGCGTTAGCAGGCAATATTGCAGCGTTGAGCAAAATTGAGCTCCATTCCGCACTCAAATACCAGCGCTGCTTTGAGCTGGTTTTACATGCTCGTGCACGATTTCCCCATAGACATCAATGGGGAGAGCCGGCTAAAAAAAGCCTAACACCTGCAATAAAGGAGCGTAAAGCTCCGTAACGCTGCCCCATTGATTCTTATGGGGAAAGAAAATGTATGATAAACACCTAACACTCTAACATAAACCCCGAGTCTAAACACACCTAATCTGCCACCCCTGACATCGCCGACACCTACATTACACTTATTAACCCCTAATCTGCCGCCCCCAATGTCGCCGCCACCCACCTACACTTATTAACCCCTAATCTGCCGCCCCCAATGTCGTCACTACCTACCTACACTTATTAACCCCTAATCTTCAGCCCCCAACATCGCCACCACTATAATAACGTTATTAACCCCTAAACCTAACCCTAAGTCTAACGCTAACACCCCTAACTTTAATTTAATTAAAATAAATCTAATTAAAAATTCCTATCATTAACTAAATAATTCCTATTTAAAACTAAATACTTACCTATAAAATAAACCCTAAGATAGTTACAATATAACTAATAGTTACATTGTATCTATCTAAGGTTTTATTTTTATTTTACAGGTAAGTTTGTATTTATTTTAACTAGGTAGACTAGTTGCTAAATAGTTATTAACTATTTACTAACTATCTAGTTAAAATAAATACAAATTTACCTGTAAAATAAAACCTAACCTGAGTTACACTAACCTTACACTACAATTAAATACATTACATTAATTAAATACAATTAACTAAATTACAAAAAGAAACAAACACTAAATTACACAAAATAAAAAAGAAATTATCAAATATTTAAACTAATTACACCTAATCTAATAGCCCTATCAAAATAAAAAAGCCCCCCAAAATAAAAAAACCCTAGCCTACAATAAACTACCGAAGGCCCTTAAAAGGGCCTTTTGCGGGGCATTTCCCCAAAGAAATCAGCTGTTTTACCTGTAAAAAAAAATACAAACAACCCCCCAACAGTAAAACCCACCACCCACCACCCACACAACCAAACCCCCAAATAAAATCCTATCTAAAAAAACCTAAGCTCCCCATTGCCCTGAAAAGGGCATTTGGATGGGCATTTCCCTTAAAAGGGCATTTAGCTCTTTTTCTGCCCAAACCCTAATCTAAAAATAAAACCCACCCAATAAACTCTTAAAAAAACCTAACACTAACCCCCGAAGATCCACTTACAGTTTTTGAAGAACGGACATCCATCCTCAACGAAGCAACAGAAGTCCTCAGCGAAGCCGGCAGATGTCTTCATCCAAGCAGGCCGAAGTCTTCATCCAAGCCGGCAGAAGTCTTCATCCAGACGGCATCTTCTATCTTCATCCATACGGCGCGGAAGCTGCTCCATCTTCAAGACATCCGGCGCGGAGCATCCTCTTCTTCCACGTCTAACGAAGAATGAAGGTTCCTTTAAGGGACACCATCCAAGATGGCGTCCCTTGAATTTCGATTAGCTGATAGAATTCTATCAGCCAATCGGAATTAAAGATGAAAAAATCCTATTGGAACAGCCAATAGAATGCAAGCTCAATCCTATTGGCTGATTGGCACAAATTATTCACAAAAATTTATTTGTATAGACCATATTTTTCATGCAAGGGTTGCCAAATGCAAGGAGCCTAGAATTTTACTTCTGGTTCATAACTTTTTGCATTATTTTACATATATCTATACACAAATACTTTTGTCTAGGCCCTAAGAAGTAAGTGGCTTGCTCAATATGTCAAAAACATGTGTTATTTCAAAATGTACATAAAACAAAAGTTGCTTAAAATAACATTTTAATACAAACTATAGCTATAAAATCCTACAATCTGATATACCCATTGCTTGTATTTGCCAGACATCACGTGCAATAGTTGCAATACAGTAGATCCCAGACTAAAAAGCTGCTCCCTTTATGCATCGGACATAAAGGGAGCAGCTATATCTGTGCAGCAGAACAGATACATAGGCCTCTAGTTATGAAAGGATAACAAGAGAATGAAACACATTTGATAATAGAAGTAAATTGGAAAGTTGATTAAAATAGCATGTTCTATCTGAATCACGAAATAAAAAAATGGGGTTTCCTGACCCTTTAGGCACTTTAGATAGGGTGTGTGCCACTTCAGTACCACAGACCAGTGTTCGGTTCCCTTACAGCCTTCTTATGCTAGGTAGATTCCATATTACTTAGAGCTCACAACCAGATGAATGTGTGTAGGTACAAACACATTTACTCGCAGGGCTTATTGCAGCATGAGTCCCTCCCTTATGATGTGCCTGGACACTTCTTTTCCTCCCCTGCTCATGCCTATAAATATTAGACTATATGATTGTGCTTGGAGGAAGTCAGTCGGCTGGGCTACTATGCTACCAACAACTGCTTGTCCGAAGAAAAAAAAAATGCAGATTTTTTTCTATGCCCATGTGTGAGGACCAATCATAAGTGAAGCCTTAGAGGATCGCCTATGTGGCCTAATGGTAGACCCGCCTCTGTACAAAATGGTCCAGAACTGAAGGTGTTAAAAAATGCTAATAAAATATGTTAAATTTATTAGCATTTTTTAAATGAAATTAAATATTGTTTTATTTTAAAATGATGGGGGGAAAATGTATTCTCTTTCTAAATAAAACTTTTAATTGAAATAATGCTATAGATGTAATTCACTTTATCACCAGTGATACAACGGAGGTGTTATTTATTGTATCGCCAGTACTGTTATTGATGATCTCATAGATGATTTAATGTGATGTCACCATTAATCTTATTGATAATGCTTTTTTTTTCTAACAGCTTTTGTTGTTTCACTTAATCCATTGTACCTGTAGTGCTTTTTTATGTGCTTTTAATAAACCTTTATTTTTATCATCTGTGGTGTGGTTAAGTATGACAAAAACCAAGAGGTCACAGATTAACTTTTACCGTTAAAAAATACATTACTTTTTTTTTTTTTTTAACTTTTATTTATAACCAATAAGGGGTGCAAAGTTACAAGTTGCCTCTCCAGCCCACCTCGCAGGGTGAGCCAAGAAGGCAGGAAAGACAATACAAGCAGCTGAGATTTCATACAATAACATACATGTAGCTTCGAGGATTTTCAGTAGTCAACCATTGCTCTAATAGATATGTATTTGCACCACTACATTGGGGTTTTTAATATTATTAACAAACAAACAGACATAGAACAGGGAAGACAGAAAGGGGGAGGGAAGGGGGGGAAACCGGGGGGAGGAGGGACAGGTAGAATGGAAAAGGATGGGGGGAACAGACTAAACATAAGACATAAGACAGGGGAGACAGAGAGAGGCGAGGGAGGGGAAGCCAGTGGAAAGTGAGGGGCAGAGTGGTGAGGGATGGGGGGGACATGACAAGTGTATATAGACCAACAAATACCATTTCTGCTTGTTCCCCAGAATAATCTATGAGTTAATGCAGTAACATTAGTACAATACCATATTGGTCCAGTAATGGTGTTGGGTCACTTATATTAGTAGAAAGTTTTCAAATTTCTATCAGAAATACTTTGACTAACCTTTATGAAATACTTATATATACATTACTGGAACTGAACCAAACACAACAATAGACTAAACTAAACCAAACACACCATTGTCCTCATAGAGCTAAGAGTGATTGCGCTGGTACTGTGGTGGAATAAGATCATAGCTGCTCAATTTTGAGGGGGCCCTAATGTTAATTTCCAGAGTTTAATATGCACACCTTGCACAGAAAAAGGATAGTCTAAGAGTTGAGAGATGTAGTTTAAAGGCTATTCCTCATAACAGCACAATGATGATAATGCTATCTGCTAAAATATACTCATTAAAGGTTTAACCCAAAAGGATAATAAGATATAAAAACATGATAGCTATAGGGATAAACAGAACTGGCTCTGAACCTACTACACTGAGCTAATTGACAGTGAAAGCTCTTTATCTGTATGACTTTGAGTGTATAAACATACTTGCACGCGAATATTTATGGCAAGTCTGAGAGAAGTAAGCTCTGTTGGATCCCTAAGGAGGCAGACTTAATGCAAGCATTTATAGGTGCGATGTGTCAGGTCTGGGAAACCTCTGTGGGGATTAATACAATTAAATGCAATTATACCTTGAGTTCTAGGAGCAATAAGTTTCCAAACTTGGTCAGTTCCTCAACATGTCAGTGAGCAGATATAATCAAAATGGCAACACTATATTTGAATACCCCTTTTCACAGTGTACCCCCAGTCCATGCCAATGTCATCACAAACACCAAACGGACTAGTATTAATCTTAATGAACATTGAAGAAAATAAAACAAAAACAACTGAACAAGGAGAACAATAAGCCCCAAACTTATTTTGTTGATAAGCATCATTAATATTGCTAGCTATGTTGCTTAAGCGAGCTATAAATATAAATATGGTGTAGGGAAATAAACACAGTAAAGAAACATGGGATGATACTTAGAGGCCAAGTTAAGTCTGACTGCACTCAAAAAGAAAAAAACCCCACATGTATTTGATGTACATTTAGTTAGGTGTTTGAGAGTATATGCACATGAATAAGTAAGTAAAAGAAACCTTGCTATCTCTCTGCTAAGTTAACTGCAAGCATACATTCTTGATAAAGAAAAACAAGTGTTACATTAATATAGGGAGTGAGCAGCTCAAAATAGTAGTGGATGAACATTACAAGTAGGTAAAGTTGCACGAGAACCAAGGCTAGTAAAAAAAAAAAAAAAGAAAAAAGAAAATAAAGCTAGCATCAGGTAAAAACAGGGCTTAAAACAGTAAACAACCCAAAGACAACCAGTAGCATACACATGAATGTAGATAGAACTAGTCCGTAGAACCATGTTGATCAGACTGTACACGATTATAGCATGTCTGCAGAGATGCGTCAGTCCAAATGCTCAGATAGACAGTTCAGGCAGGACCTACATGCTCAGCCCACTCCCTTCCTAGCTAAAGCCGTCGGGCCATTGTATAGTTCCAGCAGCCATCTCAATCTGTCAAATTGAATCTCCTAGTGCCAACGACTTTCGTCTTGCGGCTCTCTGACCTCGAGTGACATGTCCCCTATGACCGGTCCGCACTCATCCAGAGCTACGACAGCTGTCCATTGAGCCCATCGAGGTATTAGTAGGCTCCTCTCTAATTTCAGGGGCATAACTTTAGTTAGATTTAAAACACCAAGGCAAGAGTGATTTAGTCCGGTCTCGAGTGGTTCCATGATTTTCCCCCTCCACAAAGGGTCAGATGTTGTGAGGCTCCTGTAAATCTGCGAGTCTGGGGTGGAGGTGCTCACAGCTTTCTGCGAAGCAGGATCATACTGAGTGTGCATAGGGTCTTTGAATCGGAAATGCCGGTTTGTGGATTCCGCTATTGCGCTTATTTCAATGCAGGACCTTAGAAGTCTATCTAGCTTCGGTAGCAATATAGCCTTTATCTCGGCTAATATGTAGGTGTCATAATACGATCCTTGACCATGGAAAGTCTCCATTGCTTCAGGTCAGAGAGAGGCGTCGACACGTGGTGGGCTAAAACCCAAGTTTTACTCAAAATGACTTTCCGGGGTAGAGGAGCTGGATTTCCCTCTGTCTGCTAATTGATCCCGGACAGCTTGCCTGTCAAGGGAGATGCAGATGGCCTGGATTGACGGCTGTTGAAATTGGAAACGTTTGATTTCAGAGCTAGAGGAGCTTGGAGCCATCTTGTGGAGCCGCCCACCGGAAGTCCCAAAAATACATTACTTTTATGTGGAGAAATATCTGTTGGGTAGAGAGTTTTATTTTATACATTAAAGGGATACTAAACCCAAATTTTTCTTTTGTGATTCAGATAGAGCAGGCAATTTTAAGCAACTTTCTAATTTACTCCTATTATCAACTGTTCTTTATTCTTATACTATCTTTTTTAAAAAAAAACAGGAATGTAAGCTTAAGAGTCTGCCTATTTTTGGTTCAGTATTATTATTATTATCGGTTATTTGTAGAGCGCCAACAGATTCTGCAGCGCTATTAACAAAGGCGGAGTACAAAAAAACAGTTATAGGGATAAAATGGGTAGAGGGCCCTGCCAAGAGTTGCACTGTTGTAGTCAGCTCTTGAGAAGGTGATCAACAAACAGCTGGGCTCTTAAGCTTACATGCTAGGGGGGTTCAGGGGATAGCAATGGAGGAGAGGAACTGGTATAAAGTAAGGTTAGCATAGGTTGTATGTATCCCTGAACAGTAGAGTCTTTAGGGAGCATTTGAAGCTTTTAAAACTAGAAGAGAGTCTTGTGGAGCGAGGCAGAGAGTTCCACAAGATGGGAGCCAGTCTGGAGAAGTCCTGTAAACGGGAGTGTGATGAGGTGACAAGAGGAGGAGAGTAGGAGGTCTTGAGCAGAGCGAAGGGGACGGGAGGGAGAGTATCTGGAGACAAGATCTGAGATATAGGGGGGAGCAGTGCAGTTGAGGGCTTTGTATGCCAGAGTGAAATTTTTGTGTTTGATCCTAGAAGCAAGAGGAAGCCAGTGAAGAGATTGGCAGAGAGGTGCAGCAGATAAAGAGCGACTTGTAAGGAAGATGAGTCTGGCAGAGGCATTCATTAAGGATTGTAAAGGAGCTAGGCGGTAGGTGGGGAGACCAGAGAGGACAGAGTTGCAGTAATCGAGGCGGGAGAGGATGAGAGAGTGGATTAAAATCTTAGTTGTGTCTTGTGTAAGGAAGTGTCTAATTTTAGAGATGTTTTTAAGGTGGAAGCGGCAGGCTTTAGCCAAAGACTGAATGTGAGGAGTGAAAGAAAGATCTGAGTCAAATGTGACCCCGAGACATCAGGCATGCGGGGTAGGGGTAATGATGGAGTTGTCGACAGTTATAGAGAGATTGGGGGTGGAGAGTTTTGAAGAAGGGGGGAAAATAAGGAGCTCAGTTTTGGAGAGATTTAGCTTGAGGTAGTGAGAGGACATCCAGTTGGAGATGTGAGAAAGAGACACGGGTCTGGTGCAGAGAAGTAGATTTGGGTGTCGTCGGCATACAAATGATATTGTAAACCATGGGACTTTATTAGGGAACCTAGTGATGACGTGTAGATGGAGAAGAGAAGGGGACCGAGGACAGAGCCTTGCAGTACTCCGACAGAAAGTGGTGACGGGGCAGAGGAGGCCCCAGAGAAGGCTACACTAAAGGTACGGTTTGACAGGTAGGAAGAGAGCCACGAGAGGGCTGTGTCACATATGCCGAAGGATTGGAGGGTTTGGAGCAAGAGAGGGTGGTCAACAGTGTCAAAGGCTGCAGATCAAGGAGAATAAGCAGAGAGAAGTGGCCTTTTGATTTTGCTGTAAGTAGGTCGTTGGTAACCTTAACAATTGCTGTTTCTGTGGAGTGATGGGGACGAAATCCAGATTGCAATGGGTCAAGAAGGGAGTTTATTGTAAGGAAATGGGAAAGGCGTGCATAAGCTAGATTTTCGAGAAGCTTTGATGCAAGAGGGAGGAGGAAAATAGGGCGGTAGTTGGATGGGGAGGTAGGATCAAGGGAAGGTTTTTTGAGGATAGGTGTGACCAGTGCATGTTTCAGCGATGAGGGAAATATACCGGTGCTGAAGGAGAGGTTGAAAGTGTGTGTGAGTATAGGGGTAAGGGTGGCAGAGAGGGAGGGGAGTAGCTGTGAGGGGATAGGGTCAAGGGGACAGGTAGTGAGGTGAGAGCGCAGTATAAGTGCCGAAACTTCTTCCTCAGTAACAGGGGAGAATGAGCTAAGTTTAAGGTTATGTGGGTTGTGGTTGATTGAGAGCATTTGAGGGGGTAAGAGAATGGAATTATGTTGAGAGCTGATTTCATTTCTGATGGAGTTGATTTTGTTATTGAAGTGGTTGGCAAAGTCGTGAGCTGATAGAGAAGTTGTATTAGGAGGTAAGGGAGGGCGGAGAAGAGTATTGAAAGTGGAGAACAAACGTTTTGGGTTTGAATAAAGATTAGAGATAAGAGTAGAGAAGTAGTGTTGCTTATGGAAATTAAGGGCAGAGTAGTAGGAGTTCAAGATAAATTTGTAGTGTTGAAAATCAGCTGAACTCCTAGATTTTCTCCAGTGCCGCTCAGCAGTACGGGAACATCTGCGTAGGTATCGTGTCAGAGGAGTATGCCACGGCTGAGGATGAGTGTTTGATTTCTGAGCTATCGTAAGAGGGGCGAGATTGTCAAGGACGGATGTAAGGGTGGAATTATAGTGGCAGATAGATTGGTCAGGGCATGAAAAGGAGGAGAAGGATGAGAGGAGAGGTTTGATGGAATTAGAAAGCTGTTGTTGATCTAATGACGTAATGCTTCTGTGAAGTTTTGTGTGAGGAGCAGAAGGAGGGATAGTTGTAGGGAGGGATGATATGTTGCAAGTAAGGAGATGGTGGTCAGAAAGAGGAAAGGGGGAGTTTGTGAAGTTTGAGAGGGTGCATCGATAGCTAAATATCAGGTCAAGGGAGTGACCATCTTTGTGAGTGGGAGAATCAGTCCATTGTGACAAACCAAAAGAGGAAGTAAGTTGCAGAAGTTGTTTTGCAGAGGAGGCAGTGGGATTGTCAAGAGGGATGTTGAAGTCACCAAGAATGAGGGAAGGGGTGTCTGAGGAAAGGAAATAAGGTAGCCATGCAGCCAAGTGATCTAGAAATTGAGTTGAGGAGCCAGTAGGACGGTATATGACTGTGACACGTATAGAAAGAGGAGAGAATAAGCGAATCATGTGGGTTTGGAATGAGGAAAATGTGAGGGAAGAGATGGGATGTATTTGTTGAAAGGTGCAACGAGAGGAAAGTAAAATACCTACACCACCTCCTTGTCTATTACCAGACCTAGGAGTGTGGCTGAAGTGGAGACCCCCATGTGACAGAGCAGCAGTGGATGCTGTGTCTAAGGGAGAGAGCCAGGTTTCTGTTAGGGCCAGAAGGTTGAGAGAGCGGGAGATAAAGAGGTCATGTATAGAAGTGAGTTTGTTGCAAACAGAGTGAGAGTTCCAAAGTGCACAAGTGAAAGGGGAAGTGGCTTTTGATGCAAGAGGAATGTGAGTAAGGTTGTCAGAGTTTTGTTTTTTGAGTCTGTGGGATGGTACACATGGATGTGCACGGCTAGGCAGTTGTTGGGGACCAGGATTAGAGGAGATGTCGCCAGCAGTTAGTAGAAGCAAGAGGGAGAGTGACATAAGATGAGATACAGATTTGCAGTAGTGAGACTGCTTTTGAGACAAGGTGCAGGGGGGAGAGAGAGTGTTTAGGAATAGGTAAAGTTCATGAGTACAAAAGTAATGTGAGTTTAAGAGAGATGGGCTAATGAACAGTGCAGGTGGAGAGGGAGAAGGAGTAATTGAATAATGTAGTTTGTTATAGAGACAAAAGGCAGCAAAAAGGAATAAGAAGATATTAGGCATTTTTACAAAAGAGGGAACCAGTTAAACACATAAGACACAGTATTACAGTAGCAATTGCATTTGAAAACAGTAAGGTATATCAAACATAATATTACAAAAGTACTTGCCTTGTGTCTTGCCCCTTGCCCAATCCTTGTTCAATTCTATTGATATATTGCTAGTGACTCACTTATAAAATACCTGGGTAGCACTTGCTGATTGGTGGCTAAATGTAGCAAACCAATCAGCAAGCTCTACCCAGGTGCTGAACCACAAATGGGCTGGCTCCTAACCTGACATTCCTGCTTTTTCAAATAAAGATAGCAAGAGAATGAAGAAAAATTGATAATAGGAGTAAATTAGAAAGTTGCTTAAAATTGCATGCTCTATCTGAATCATGAAAGAAAAAAATGTAGGTTTAGTATCCCTTTAAAGGGACATTTTTTTCATGATTCAGAGCATACAATTTTGAGCAACTTTCTTATTTACTTCTATTATCACATTTTCTTCATTCTCTGGGTATCCTTGGTTGAAGGACCATCAATGCACTACAGCACACTGCTCTGCTATCCAATCACATTCCTGGCATGTGGGTAAGAAAAGGGAAAAAAAAGTTCTTTAGCAAATGCGTTTGCTTGGGACTGCTCTACAACGGCGCTGTGCATAAAAGTGGATATAAAAAGTCTACACAACCCTGTTAAAATGTCAGGTTTCTGTAATATAAAAAAATTAGACAAAGATAAATAATTTCAGAACTTTTTCCACCTTTAATGTGACCTATAAACTACACAACTCAATTAAAAAAACAAACTGAAATCTTTAAGGTGGAGGGAAGTAAAGAAAAAAAACTAAAATAATGTGGTTGCATAAGTGTGCACACCCTCTTATAACTGGGGATGTAGCTGTGTTCAGAGTTAAGCAATCACATTCAAAACCATGTTAAATAAGAGTCATCACACACCTGCCATAATGGTCTGCCACCATACCCACAGTGAAGCATGGTGGTGGCAGCATCACGCTTTGGGGCTGTTTTTTCAGCTGGAACTGGGGCCTTATTCAAAGTAGAGGGAATTATGAACAGTTCCAAATACCAGACAATATTGGCACAAAACCTTCAGGCTTCTGCTAGAAAGCTGAACATGAAGAGGAACTTCATCTTTCAGCATGACAACGCCCCAAAGCATACATCCAAATCAGTAAAGGAATGGCTTCACCAGAAGAAGATTAAAGTTTTGGAATGGCCCAGCCAGAGCCCAGACCTGAATCCAATCGAAAATCTGTGGGGTGATCTGAAGAGGGCTGTGCACAGGAAATGCCCTCGCAATCTGACAGAATTGGAGTGTTTTTGCAAAGAGTGGGCAAACCTTGCCAAGTCAAGATGTGCCATGCTGATAGACTCATACCCCAAAAGGTGGAAAAAGTTCTGAAATGATTTATCTTTGTCTCATTTTTTTTACATCATAGAAATCTGCCATTTTAACAAGGGTGTGTAGACTTTTTAAATCCACTGTAAAGCAGGAATAACAAGGAAGGAAGAATATAAAACGTTGTCGTTTTTTTCTGATATAAAGTTAGCGACTTGACTGTTTATCAGATATATTTTCAAATCAAGCTTACCAGACCTATATAAATTTACCATCACTTTAAATATTTGATATGTATTTACCCTGGTACATGACTAGTGTTTTCTGTTTATTTAGATAGGAGAAAGGAGAGGTTTTATTAATATGGCATTAAACTCAAGCTATATGCATTCAAAGAAAATATTTTTGCATTAAAAGCTGATACAAACTTACAAGTAGTGGCTGTTTTATTTTTTAAAAAAATGACATACTCCAATTCATTAGCGCATGTAATTTTAAGACTAGCAACTCTGCACCACTATGTGTTGAACCCATGCAAAGGGGTTAAAAACATGGTAGAAGTACCAGGCAGAACACTGCAGGAAACTGCCTCTGATCCAATCAGCAGTGCTAGTTGCACAGTTGGGTCATGTGACTAGCGCTGCTGACTGGATCAGTGGAAGTATCTGCTAGGTACCAGCAGTAAGTTCTATGTGTTTAACCTCTTTGTGAGGTTTAAACACAGAGGAGAAGGGTCGCTAAAATTAAAGGAATAGTCTAGCCAAAATTAAACTTTCATGATTAAGATAGAGCATGCAATTTTAAGCAACTTTCTAATTTATTCCTATTATTAATTTTTTATATCTTTATTTGAATGTAAGCCTAGGAGCTGGCCCATTTTTTGTTCAGTGCAAAATGTTAGTGAGTGACAGCGCTAAAAAGCATAGGTCAAAAAGTTTCTTATATATTCAGTGAGTTATTTGTAATATATGGTAGGTGTAAATCTGTGATCTAATACGAATGCAAATATGTGTTTGCTGGCAGTAAAGAAAATTAAAAAATGTAGAGCACTCTAGTGCGGTCAAATAGAAAATGTTTATCCAAATAGCATATATATATTAGGAAGATACAAATCTGTGATATATAAAAGCAAATATGTGTATGCTGGCGATAAAAAAATAAGTATATAACACTCAAGTGTGATCAGATAAAAATACATATATTTAAAAACACATATTTTCACAAACATACATAAGGGACGTCTCCCTTCAATTAAAACAATGTAGCTAAAATGCCTATTATTAGGGAAAGTGGGCCACGATCTGCGCTCCTTTAATAGGACTCTTATCTCAAAAATGTTTTTAACAACAGAAAAATAGGAAACTAGGATATGAGTCCCAGCGGTATCCAAATAACGTGGGGAACTGATTTATTAAGGCAGTTTATATAGGTGTAAATATAGTTAATAAGGTACCTTATTGATGTAGAAAATAGAAAGATTGGGATAATGCTAATCAATGATAGCCCCTAATGTTAAACAACTTATATTTGAATAAGATATTGATCTGACAAACAGATCTAAATATGATCCAATTAAATCTATTGTGTAAGATAGGGGGGTGCTAACTGTCAAGTAATGTAATAGAAAAAATTAAGAAAAAAGCGACAGTATACTAGCACTCTTGTAGCAATCAGTGAGTCATATGAAGAGTGGCGGGAAGAGTCGCCTGGGTCAGGTTAAACATAAAACATAACCTTTATTAAATTGATTAATATATACAATAAGATGTATAAGGTGTATCCCTACAAATGTGTGTAGTGTCATAAAACTTAGTTAAAAAATGTATGAAGGGGACTGATATCCATAGGAGCTATATGTAACTAAAGTACTATAATCCACATACTGTAGTTTCAGTGCAAACTTAGGTAAAGCTCAAATGCCGCAAGGATTAACTGCAAAGGGGATTGACCCCATCAACATTATTAACTAAATAAATGCATAAGAGAGCGCAAGTAAGCACCGATCTGTGTGGATATTGAAAGGCCAACAACAGTGCCCCACAAGTTACACAATAAATGAGCCACTGAATAAATGGATATCGTCCCCTACTAACGCCTGATGCGCATTTCGCCGTTGTACCGGCTTCCTCAAAGGATTGCTACAAGAGTGCTAGTATACTGTCGCTTTTTTCTTCATTTTTTCTATTACCTTATTGATGTAGTGATTACCCTAGCTGAAGGTATACCATCTCTTTTTTTTTTGTTAAAAGCTTAACGCAACACTGCTTAAAGGAAACACTACATCAATAAGGTACCTTATAAACTATATTTACACCTATATAAACTGCCTTAATAAATCAGTTCCCCACGTTATTTGGATACCACTGGGACTCATATCCTAGTTTCCAATTTTCTGTTGTTAAAAAACATTTTTGAGATAAGAGTCCTTTTAAAGGAGCGCAGATCGTGGCCCACTTTCCCTAATAATAGGCATTTTAGCTACATTGTTTGTTTGTGAAAATATTTGTTTTTAAATATATGCTATTTTTATCTGATCACACTTGAGTGTTATATACTTATTTTTTTATCGCCAGCATACACATATTTGCTTTTATATATCACAGATTTGTATCTACCTAATATATATGCTATTTGGATAAACATTTTCTATTTGACCGCACTAGAGTGCTCTACATTTTTACATTTTCTTTACTGCCAGCAAACACATATTTGCTTTCGTATATGATCACAGATTTACACCTACCATATATTACAAATAACTCACTGAATATATAAGAAACTTTTTGACCTTTGCTTTTTAGCGCTGTCACTCACTAACATTTTGCATTTATCATTTAGATTATCCTAGAAGGGGTTAATCATTAGTGACAGCCAGGTCCTTTTATCTTTGGCGCTATCCTGTATTCCTTACATTACCCATTTTTTGTTCAGCACATGGGTAGCACTTGCTAATTGGTGGCTACATTTAGACACCAATCAGAAAGCGCTACCCTGGTGCTGAACAAAAAATGGGCCGGTTCCTAGGCGTATATTCTTGATTTTTCAAATAAAGATACCAAGAGAATGAAGAAAAATTGATAATAGTTGTAATTTAGAAAGTTTCTTAAAGTGAAGGTAAAGTTTGCACGATTAGATTATTGTATATGTAAATACTTAAAAAAATAATGTTAGTTTAATTCATCAATTTTTTTATTTCATATATTTACTTAGTTATTACCTGTTTTCTCTCTATTTCTGATCGTTTCCAAAACAACCCGTTTTTTGTTGTTGTTTTTTTTTCTCTCCGGTCCCGTTCTTGCATCAGCCAATAGTAAGTCTGGCCATTAGGCGGCCGTCATTTTATGTCACAGCATTCCTTGACGTTCTGTGCATGTGTTGGCATTACTTCCTCTCCTTTCCTTGCCGAGCTCGCTCCAGTTTAGCGCATGCGCAATTTCGATATGTAAAAGTAAATTTTGACTACGTCGTCTTGAGAGAGAAATTTGAAACAGTATCTGTGACGCCTGCGCTTTTGGTCAAAGAGTTTTAAAGTCACGCATGCACAAATTGATTATACGGCGAAGTGTGCGCATGCGCAAATTGTCCGGCAAGCGAGAACGCGCTTTTGAACTACGTATAGAGCGGGTGGGACCGCTCTGTACGTAAGAGCGTGAATAACCAGGGAATAAATGAAGGGAGGAGTAAAGAACGGCCGAGTCGGTAAATAAAAATAGTTTATAATACAATAAGATATATTCCATATTTAAAAAAAAGTTAGCGATCATACTATATAGTATATGACTAATATAATAAAGTACAAAAAATGGAAAACTTTACCTTCACTTTAAATATGCCTACTATTTCTGAATCATGAAAGTTTAATTTTGACTAGAATATTGCTTTAAAAATACATACTCTTACAAATTGAAAAATGTAATTTCTCTGGCTATAATTGCCCTTTAAACGCAACTCTTTCATATGTTACATTGGTCCGTGATTGATAAGGACAACTCCTACAGCTCTATTAGTGGGCAGCAACAGCACACCTTTTGCCATAAGAAATATATATTTTCCATACAGGGAGACCTATTCTAAATACCCAGTTTTAACAAAATACTAGAATTCTGTACAATTGCATAACGCTGTTCCACTACAATAAACTATAATCTCTAAACAGTAAAGCATTTCAGACAAATTCACATAACAAAAGGGAACGCAACGAAAATAATAGAATTCATTAACAATTTCGTTTGTTATCAACTAGATCTCCCGCCTCTAACAAGCTCTAATTGGCCTAACTAACCCAAGGCCGATATGTACTATTGGTTCTAGGTGTGTTCATCAATGTTTTCCCGCCTCTCCTAGGAAACCATAGGCTAAACCTGCATATCGGACATGTCAATCAGCTGCACACAGAAGTCCCCAGGACAAAAAGGCTGCAACGTGAAATCTGACCCTTTGCTCCGCCCAACTTTTAGACAGGAAAGTGCTGATTGGTGGATGTGGCTTGCCGTACTGATGTCTACGTTCATGGCTGTTATCTGATCTACGATTGGCTGCAATGGAGGTAGTAGGTGTTGCCGTAGCTGGCTACACTGGATGTGGTAGGCGGGCCTACAGAAGGATGGTATCTGGGTGGGCTGTTTGATGAATGCTGGCCGGCTGGGCACTGAGGTAACGCAGGCCTGTCGCGCTGTTTGCGGTCAGTGATCGTTTGATATTGGAGGGTAGCGGTGGAGATTGTTATAAACAAGAGAGTTCCGGAACCTGCCACCATGGAGGATACAATTTATGGTGAGTCTAATGGTCAGTTCCATTCTCAGCATCTGCGGGGGTCGTTGTGCTTTTATTGGGTACTCATTTTTTTATTGTTATGTCAAATCTGCATATATCGTATGTGGGTGCATCCAATTTCTCAAGGAAATATTCCTTACTTGCCTTTTAGTCGTGACTGAAAAGAACAGGATGCTCCATTTTACCCTGCGAGGGGAGGGGGTTGAGTGTTGTGAACGGGAAACCTTATGCAGGAAGGAGACCATTAAATATATTGGGAGTCTCCCTCATTGGTACCATATTAAAGGAGAAGGTTTCGGAAACGGATGATATTACTTATATCTTCAAAAGTTGGTTTACTTAGAAATGTTAAAGTTAGACTGTACCATTCAAAAACATTAAATCGTTTAAATACCTGGTGAATTATCATTCCTTATTGTAATCCATGTTACCCATTGTCACATTCATTGTGTCAGACATCACCTCCCTGTAGTGTTTTTGTAATATCCCACAGCCAGGTGCTATATCCTGTTATTGGAAATCATAGGTTAATCAACTGGATCATAATCCATACCTGATAACCTTGGGGATCAATATATTTTATAGCAATAGTTAAGAACCTTATAATCAATATATTGTCACCACCACTTCTATTGGAAGTATTTCTCATACAGAGGCACTTTCAGCAATTCCTTATAAACCTGCTATCCTCTAGCAGAAATTACGATTTCTTATTGATTAGCTCTTAGGTTTTGGTGAAAAATACTTTTATGCTGAGCTGTATTAATTACTTCAATGATATAGGTTTCTATTCTACTACCCTATCACTTCCTTAGACATAGATATTTAAAGGGCCATTATTGTGAAAACAATGCATTTTGTAATTGTATTACTTGCAACCCTGTAGCTCTAATAAGCACATATTTTTCTGCTACAATGGCATAATGTCATGAGGTGTTTCATTTAGGACCTTATACCAATATAGTAGCCCTCCTTTTATAATTGTCGTTTATTCATGTACTTGTGGGGATATTCTCCAGAGTTGTTCACAAAATGTATGCATGTGGACGTTGAACTTTGTTCGTGTTGTCAAACAGTCATATTTTAATAAGGTGTTATGTTACTCCCTTTACTGTAGCAGTGTTGCCGATCCTTGTTCCTCTTCACATCAACAAATCCCTTGGTATAATGTGGGTTTTTGGATTGGAACTTGCCAGTTCTCGTTTGTTTTTGTTTTGTTTGTGCATAATATAAACTACCTGTATAGATTTATTTGTAATGGTAGAAGATCAAATAGATCAGGCTCTACAAGTGCTTAGGAAAAAAGTGTATGTGGTTCACACTTGCATGATATTTTAGTTCTATGTATGTTAGTCTGCTTAAAATACTTCAGTGCACATTATTTGTTTCTGCAAAAAACAATTGCTATCTGGATATAATACGTTAACCACTTGCTGACCGAAAGGGCTATAGTGCAGGACTTGACAAACCCAGGTGCTAGGTTGCCACTGACTGCTAGAATGTTTTCCCTGGCTCCTAACTTTTTGGATTATTCTTCATATCTATATACAAAGACCACTGGCTGGCTCCTAAACATTCTTTCTAGCTCATAATTTTTTTGTTGTAGTGTTTATAGTCCTCTGACAGCAAACAGGATCAAAAGTCCCTATATTGCACTGCAGAGAATATGTTGAGGCATATAAACTGTTACCTAAAAGTGCTTTTATTAGTAAATGCTGAAGGCACCAATGCCTCTGTAGATTCTGCTTCAGAGCAATACTCTAGTATTGACTCCTGATTGGGTGAGATTGTGACCGCAGTCAATCTGGACAATGCATTCAGAGAGCAGGGGTATAAACCCTAGAGTCTGTGGTGCTTTCTTCTTCCAACACATAGCAGTGTTTTGTTTTAGGAAAATGCATTTGTTTAAATGTCTCATTTTCTGCAACACAGTCTAAGGAAATTTGTGTTGTTAAATTACTTTTTTTTTTTTTTTTTAACATGATCTACATTTATTTGTTTTGCATATTAACTTCATAAGTATACCAAAGGGCATTTAATTAAATTGGGGCTCGACAAACCCAGGTGCCAGGGAGCCATTCAAATTATAGGCATGGCTTCTAAATTAATGGACTGGCTCCTAGATTTTGAACACATTTGTTGAGCCCTTGCTTAAATATTACAAAAAAATTGCACATACTGTACATTTTTGGAGAGATATAACCAGAACTCAACCAGTAGGAGGAAAAAAATTAATCCAATAGGCAACAGCAGCCAAAACAAGACTTTGACTTTCTAATCATACTACACCTTCACAATTTAAAAAATGCCCTTTAAGTGCAACTGTTAACTGAACTTGGAAATGTAACATGCTGTAAGCAGATTCCAGTGATGTACATACCCTTGGGCTGTACAAAGCAGAAACTATTACAACATGTGGTGATTCATACAAAATCAGTGACATATTTATTGGGATACAGTTAGCTGTGTCAGAAAGACACAAACAGAACATGCTGAAGTTTGTATAAAAAAAAAAGTTGTATATTGTACTGTAGGTTTTCCCATTTTTTTTTTTAATGTAATTTACCTCAGGAATTTGTGGGTATTTCAGTCACCTATTAAGGTTAGAATGTTTCCTGTAAGATCCAGAATCTAGACCCATCTAAATGCTACAGATAAGATAAAACAAAAACATTTTCAGCAGAACATGCAGCATGCGATGAGATGTTGTTGCAGAAAATGCAGAATGTCTGCAGAAAGAACAGGGCACATGCAGGAACTGTTAGTGCTTTAACTTTCCTGTGCTGTTCAAAATCAGGCTATTATTTTCCAACAGTACTGTGCTCTGGCTGCACTGTGTAAGTTTACCTTAATACAGTGCAGCCAGAGTTGCACACCGTTTGAAGACAACGGTCAAATATGGGGCAACGTTTTGATTGGGATTTTTCAACCCCACCCCCTAGTCTTTCCAGGTCTGCAAAGCTGTGACTACTGAATGCAGGATGTTCTTGTTAGCAATGCAAATTTTTATTACTATATATTTTACCTTATAATTATATCATGTTAGACCGAGAACAAAGTAAACTCTATTATTCAAGAGACATTTTAAAAACCTTAAAATGTATTTATTTTTTCCCTGTGCAGCTTATTTGCAATGCAATTTTCAGCTGCAATATATGTTATAAAATTGCTTTATTCTCCAGTTAACCAACACATTGTAATTTAGTTGGTGCTTTAGTTTAACTGCCTAATTTTAAAATTAATTTTCAAAATGACCTGCAGAAATAATGTCACTACAAAAATCTCATCGCATAAAGTAAAAAAATGTTCTGCTTCTTGGCTCAGCAGGGCTTTCATTGGCCATGTTCCTGGACATTACAAACGTTAGCGTGGTAAGAATCACATACTCATTGTCATCTTTTGTGTGTGGCTGTAAAGGGACATGAAACCCCAGTTAGTCCTCCCCCCCACAATTTAGTGCATTCTATTTTAAAACACTTTATGATTTACTGATATTATAAAACTTACTTAAGGGGACACTGAACCCACATTTTGTCTTTCATGATTCAGGTAGAGCATGGAATTTTAAGCAACTTTCTAATTTACTCCTTTTAATTTTTCTTCGTTCTTTCTATCTTTATTTAAAAAGCAGGAATGTGATGCTTAGGAGCTGGCCCGTTTTTGGTTGAGAACTTGGGTTATGCTTGCTTATTGGTGGGTAAATGTAAGCCTCCAATAAGCAAGCGCTATCTATGGTCCTGAACCTAAAATGGACTGGCTGCTAAGATTTACATTCCTGCTTTTAAAATAAATATAGCAAGATAACGAAGAAAAATTCAATAGAGTACTAAAGACTCATGCATACTCCTGAGCTTGTATGACTTACCTAGTTGTACTCTTCAATAAAAGATACTAAAGAACAAAGCAAAGTTGATGACAGAAGTTGTTTAAAATTGTATGCTCTATCTGAATCATGAACGTCATTTTGACTTTAACTGTCCCTTTAATTCTCTTGGTATTTTTTTTTTTTTTTTGAAGGAGCTGCATTTACTGGAAGCTAGCTGAATGCAGTGGGTGAGCCAATGACAAGGTCAGCCACCAATCAGCAGCAAGCTCCCAATAATGCATTTCTGACCCTATCTAGATATGCTTTCAACAAAGGATACAAAGAGAACAAATACAATTAGATAATAGAAATATACATTTGGAAATTTGTTTACAAGTGCATGCTCTATCTGAATCATACATTTTGTTTTACTTTTATGTATCTTACGTTAAAGGGACAGTAAGCACGCCCATGTGTTGTGAATGGATAGTCATAGTTATGGAATGGTGGGATAAACAGCAAAGGTTGGTCTATGTAGTTCTATAGATTGGAAGTAAATCAGAGATTTAAAGGGATATAAAAATGCAAAAAAGAAAAAGCTCAATGTTAGCATTTTATTTTTGCTCTACTGCTTGTAATAAATAAAGGATTCAAAACATAATAAAAGCCAGCTTCAGAGTAGCAATGCACTACTGGGAGCTAGCTAAAAACACATCAGTTGAGCCAATGACGAGAGTAGCCACCAATCATCAGTGTAGGATATCGGTGTTCTCCCCAGGACTTTTTTAGCAGGTGCACTACCTGGCTGATTTTACTTACTAATTATTATTAAATACATTTTGTTAAATTATGCAATTATTTTGCTCTTTGGATAGCAGAAAATATTACACTTGCCCCACACAGCTACTTTATAGTGCCATCCGGCTGACAAATGCTTGTGTGGAGAACGCTGGATATGTACATTTTGATTTTTTCAACAAAGGATACAACAAAGTACATTTTGAAAATGGAAGTGAGTTTAAAAGTGTCTTAACATTGCATGCTCTATCTAAATCATGCAAGTGTCATTTTGCTTTTACTTTCGCTTTATTCTGTATGTGGATTCTACATACTATCCTTTAGTGCAAGGCTCGACAAACCCAGGAGCCAGGGAGCCACTGGCTCCTAGAATTTTACCCCTGGCTCCTAACTTTTTGGGTTATTCTCCATATATCTATATAGAAATACCACTGTCTGGCTCTTACATTTTAAACAGATTTGTCGACCCCTGCTTTAGTGTGTATTGGTTCTTGTAACCCTTAATTTACTACAGAAATATATAAACAGAGATTTTAACCAGAGATGTGAACCAGAAGGCCCATTGATACTTCAGAAATAAATCTAGGCAGACTTGTTATCAGGGTACCTTTTGCATATCCCATTCTTTTTGTATTTCCCTTACAGCATTTTGTCCTTGCCACCTCTATTGGAAGTCTATTCATTGGGCTACTTTTACGAATCTGTGGATGCAGCTATGGAGCCCCGGGGGTTCTAGGTGTGTTCATCAATGTTTTCCCGCCTCTCCTAGGAAACCATAGGCTAAACCTGGATATCGGACATGTCAATCAGCTGCACACTGAAGTCCCCAGGACAAAAAGGCTGCAACGTGAAATCTGACCCTTTGCTCCGCCCAACTTTTAGACAGGAAAGTGCTGATTGGTGGATGTGGCCTGCTGGATGATTGAAAAGCCCTGTTCTCGCCCAGAGAGCAGGGGTCACTGCTGCACATGCAATTGCTTGTGCAACAGTAAACGTGGGCATCATCCTTGATGCCAGGAGGACAGGTTCTGGGAAAGGAACCTTTTTCGTCCTGTGTTTGATAACTGGGCCTTCAACCACCATTTTCAGATTACTGTAACCTTCCACGCAATTTTTAAAATCGTGATTTTTGCTCTGATATTATTTATTTGTGAAAAATGATTAATCCCTCTACTTTAATAAAGGACCAGTAAATACAGAAGATTTGCATAATCAACAAATGCAAGATAACAAGACAATGCAATAGCTCTTAGGCCTCTAGTTATGAAGGTCTGTCGGACCTGATCTGACAGTGCGGATCAGGTCTGCCAGACATCGCTGAATACGGCGAGCAATACGCTCGCCGTATTCAGCATTGCACAAGCAGCTCACAAGAGCTGCTGGTGCAACGCAGCCTCCTTCTGACTCACGGCCAATGGGCCGCCAGCAGGGTGTCTGTCCGCCTGCTCAGATCAGGGGGACAGGTTATGGAGCAGCAGTGTTTGTGACCGCTGCTTCATAACTGTTGTTTCTGGCGAGCCTGCAGGCTCGCCAGAAACACGGGGCATCAAGCTCCATATGGAGCTTGATACATATGCCCCTTAGTCTGAACTTCAAATGAGTAAAAAAAAAAAAGGGACAGGTAGAAAAGGATTTTCTGTTGTGTTGCTATAGAATAACGTATCCGCCACATCTTAACATTAAAATAATAAAAATAATTTTTACTGCAATTATTTATCAATAGCCAAACTCCACCCAACATTTGGCTTATTTGGAGGAGCCAATCTCTGCTGACTAAAAGGCTTGGCTATAATGTTATTGTAGAGTGCATTGTTTAGCAGTTGTTATCTAGTAAAGCATATTAGGGATATATATATTTTATGTGTGCAGATGTAGTTCTGGGAATTAGAAACTACTGCTAAATTACATAAAAAGAGTAAAAGTAAACAATGAAAGTATATTGCAATGTCATTTCATTGTACATAACTAGACTTGCTACATAGAAATCTCGAGGTGTTTGCTGTCCCTTTAACGTACTCAGTGACTGAAAATGATTAAAGGACCACTAAATACAGTAGAAGTGCATAAAAGAATACAATGCAATAACATTTAAATAAACTGTAGTTTTTGTTTTTTCTTCTGACAAATTCATTTTTCCCACCATTTCCCGGCCTCCTATATGATGTGACAGCAATCAGCCAATCACAGACTAGTATGCTCTGAACTAGTGCACATGCTCAGTAGGAGCTGTTGCCTCAAGGTGTGGGGAAAAATAATGTTCAAAATTTGTTAATAGAAGTCGAAAGAGTGTCTTGAAACTGGGTGCTCTAATTTTATGAAAGTTTTTAATTTGGACATACATAGAGAATTATTGTGAGGTGACTTTTCTCAGTTTAATAGGTTAATCATTTATATTTCGACAACTTTTCTGCAGTACTTTATTGGAGAAAAATAATCATTACCTTAATATCAATTTAAATACATTTATTTAAAGGGACAGTCAACTTGAAAATGTTTTTGTTTTAAAAGATGGATAATCCCTTTATTGCCCATTCCCCAATTTTGCATAATCAACATTGTTGTATAAATATACTTTTTAAACGTGTATTATTATAACTGTTGGTTCTGCAAAACTGGGGAATGGGTAATAAAGGGATTATCTATCTTTTTAAACACAAATTCTGGTGTTGGCTGTCCCTTTTAACTTTAACTATGGTGAAGGGAGCAGTTCAGTCCTCCCTTACTATATGATGGCAGATACATAACTGTAAAAGCTGACAGCCGGTGTTCTGCAAAGGGACCGAACTTTGTAAAACAGCGAACCATGTCACTTCCTGTGACGTTTCATCAACTGTTGCTCTCAGTTTGAGCCTAATACGCATGCGTGGCAGATTCTTCACATTCCTGGGCGCATACGTAACGGTAAAACTCTTTACAATTGTGAAATTATGAAACCATTGTATAGCGCATGCGTGGGCTTTTCTATCACAAATGGGGGTGTTTTATTGAACAATGTACATTATGCTGTGAAACAGAAATAACTGTATAGTTATTTAAAAATATTTATTTATATATAAGTTAAACAACATACAAACTTTCAAAGCACTTGACTTTGTTTACTGTGAAATTAGATATGCAGTGGCGATATCAGAGTGGCTGTTTGTCATGCAGGGAGGAATAAACATCTGTTCATGTCAGTGCTTTGAATGTTTGTATGTTTTTAACTTATATATAAATAAATATTTATAAATAACTATACATTTATTTCTGTTTCACAGCATAATGTACAGTGTTCAATAAACATTGTTCAATAAAACACCCCCATTTGTGATAGAAAAGCCCACGCATGCGCTAGACAATGGTTTCATAATTTCACAATTGAAAATATTTTTACCGTTACGTATGCGCCCAGGAATGTGAAGAATCTGCCACGCATGCGTATTAGGCTCAAACTGAGAGAAACAGCTGATGAAACGTCACAGGAAGTGACATGGTTCGCTGTTTCTCCAACATTGGTGTGTCCGGTCCACGGCTTCATCCTTACTTGTGGGAATATTCTCTTCCCCAACAGGAAATGGCAAAGAGAGCACAGCAAAAGCTGCCGCCCCCCCAGTCATTCTCTTTGCCGCTCTGAACAAGTAGCATCTCCACGGGGATGGTAAAGAGTATGTGGTGTTAGTTGTAGTTTTTTATTTCTTCTATCAAGAGTTTATTTTAAAATAGTGCCGGTTTGTACTATTTACTCTACAACAGAAAATGAAGATTTCTGTTAAAAGAGGAATATGATTTTAGCAGTAGTAACTAAAATCGGTTGCTGTTCCCACGCAGGACTGTTGAAACCAGAGAACTTCAGTTGGGGGGAACAGTTTGCAGGCTTATCTGCTACAGGTATGATCAGTAATATTTCTAACAAGACATGTTAATGCTAGAAGACTGTCAATTTTCCCTTAAGGGGGTAAGTAAGCCATTTTCTTAGATTTATAACAGATTAAGGCTTATTGGGCTCTATACTGGTTGACACTATTGTGGGCTAAATCGATTGATTTATTTCATGTTTGGCAGTGTTTTTGAGTATGTAAAAGCACTTTTGGGAACGTTTTTATTCGCCTGGCATTTAGTTAGACTACTATTTCTCTCAGAAAGGCCCCTTCACTCTGGTATGCAGAGGAAGGAGGCCCCGTTTTCGCGCCTCAATTGCGCAGTTTACTTCCATGGCAGTGCATGCAGCTTCATGTGAGGGGCCTTGTGGCTTCAAAAAACGGACTCAGGAAGGTTTATTTCAGTGCTGAATAACTCTCAGGGAAGGTAAAGAGCCGCAGCAAGGCTGTGGCTGTGATTGTAGTGTACTAAAGTGGTTAAATTAAACAAATAGCTCCGGTTTGCTCATTTTAAGGGTTAAAGTCTTGAAACTTGGTGTGCAATACTTTCAAGGCATTAGGACTCTGGGGTAGCCCCCAATCCGGGACCGGATCTCGTGGGGGGCAGACTTTCTCTCTTCGCTCAGGCTTGGGCAAGAGACGTTTCGGATCCCTGGGCGCTAGAAATAGTCTCTCAGGGGTATCTTCTAGAGTTCAAGGAACTCCCTCCAAGGGGAAGGTTCCACATGTCTCGCTTATCTTCAGACCAGATAAAGAGACAGGCATTCTTACATTGCGTAGGAGACCTATTAAAAATGGGAGTAATAAACCCAGTTCCAACAGTGGAACAAGGTCTGGGTTTTTACTCGAATCTGTTTGTAGTTCCCAAAAAAGAGGGAACTTTCAGGCCAATTCTGGATCTAAAAATCCTAAGCAAATTCCTCAGAGTTCCATCATTCAAAGTGGAAACCATTCGGACAATCTTACCAACAATCCAGGAAGGTCAATATATGACTACCGTGGACTTAAAGGATGCGTACCTGCATATTCCTATCCACAAAGATCATCATCAGTTCCTGAGGTTCGCCTTTTTGGACAAACATTACCAGTTTGTGGCTCTTCCATTCGGTTTAGCCACTGCTCCCAGAATTTTCACGAAGGTGCTAGGGTCCCTTCTAGCGGTTCTAAGACCGAGGGGCATTGCTGTAGCACCTTATCTAGACGACATTCTAATCCAAGCGTCGTCTCTTTCCAAAGCAAAGGCTCATACGGACATCGTTCTAGCCTTTCTCAGGTCTCACGGGTGGAAGGTGAACGTAGAAAAGAGTTCCCTGTCCCCGTCAACAAGAGTTCCCTTTTTGGGAACAATCATAGATTCTTTAGAAATGAAGATTTTCCTGACAGAGGTCAGAAAGTTAAAGCTTCTAAACGCTTGTCAAGTTCTTCACTCTATTCCTCAGCCTTCCATAGCTCAGTGCATGGAAGTAGTAGGATTGATGGTTGCAGCAATGGACATAGTTCCTTTTGCTCGAATTCATCTAAGACCATTACAACTGTGCATGCTCAATCAGTGGACTGGGGACTATGCAGACTTGTCTCCCCAGATTCAAGTAGACCAGTTAACCAGGTTGTCAGGTTGCCAGATTGTACAGGCGTTAGTTAGAATCAAGCCTGTTTACAGACCCATGACTCCTCCTTGGAGTCTAAATTTAGTTCTTTCAGTTCTTCAGGGGGTTCCGTTTGAACCCATGCATTCCATAGATATTAAGTTACTATCTTGGAAAGTTCTGTTTTTGGTTGCTATTTCTTCTGCTAGAAGAGTTTCTGAATTATCTGCTTTGCAATGTACTTCTCCCTATCTGGTATTCCATACAGATAAGGTAGTTTTACGTACCAAGCCTGGTTTTCTTCCAAAGGTTGTTTCCAACAGGAATATCAACCAGGAAATTGTTGTTCCTTCTCTGTGTCCGAATCCAGTTTCAAAGAAGGAACGCTTGTTACACAATCTAGATGTAGTCCGTGCGTTAAAGTTCTATTTAGAAGCAACAAAGGATTTCAGCCAGATTTCATCTTTGTTTGTTGTGTATTCTGGTAAGAGAAGAGGGCAGAAAGCTACTGCTACCTCTCTTTCTTTTTGGCTGAAAAGCATCATCCGATTGGCTTATAAGACTGCCGGACGGCAGCCTCCTCAACGAATTACAGCACATTCTACTAGAGCTGTGGCTTCCACTTGGGCTTTCAAGAACGAGGCTTCTGTTGATCAGATCTGTAAGGCAGCGACTTGGTCTTCTCTGCATACTTTTGCCAAATTTTACAAATTCGATATTTATGCTTCTTCGGAGGCTATTTTTGGGAGAAAGGTTTTGCAAGCTGTGGTGCCTTCCGTTTAGGTAACCTGGTTTGCTCCCTCCCTTCATCCATGTCCTAAAGCTTTGGTATTGGTTCCCACAAGTAAGGATGAAGCCGTGGACCGGACACACCAATGTTGGAGAAAACAGAATTTATGTTTACCTGATACATTTCTTTCTCCAACGGTGTGTCCGGTCCATGGCCCGCCCTGGTTTTTAATCAGGTTTGATGAATTTCTTTCTTTATACACTACAGTCACCACGGCACCCTATAGTTTCTCCTTTTTTCTCCTAACCGTCGGTCGAATGACTGGGGGGCGGAGCCAGAGGGGGGCTATATGGGCAGCTTTTGCTGTGCTCTCTTTGCCATTTCCTGTTGGGGAAGAGAATATTCCCACAAGGATGAAGCCGTGGACCGGACACAACGTTGGAGAAAGAAATTTATCAGGTAAACATAAATTCTGTTTTTACAAAGTTAGGTCCCTTCACAGAACACCGGAACTGCAGCATCAGGCGGAAGGTTGGAAGTAGGTACTAAGTCAACAGGGTACGTCTTATATGCTTAAGGGGTTAAATTCATAAAGAACTGCTTGGTTGAAACGTGTTTATAATAAAATTAAATATTTCTATATAGCATTGTTTGGATATTCTGTGTGGGAAAACAGATCCTTTCTGGCTTATATTTAAAATAAAAATAAAAATGATGGTCTTTTTCTAGAATAAGTTTTTGTGTGGGTTGTGGTGTGTTTTTTTTTTTTTTTTGTCATTAATTTTAATTGTTTTTTTGTCAAGCCTGATTTTAAACATCTGCAATTTTGCTGCACTTAGTCAGGGCTTCACACACACTGAGGTTAATAATACCTCTAATTGCTATACTTAACAGCTATGTAGCGCATACATCCCTTTTTACTGAGTACCTTCATCATAAATTTTACCCAGCGTAGTATTGTGATTTTTTTTTTTTTTGTGTGTTACAAGAAAACTTGTGTTTTCTAATTAGCTTCAATATGCTGGCCTGATATGGCTTAGCAGACTTTAACAAGCTGGCACTACAAGGTTCACAACTAATGTGTTTACTGTAACGTTTTTATTTTCCCATCTCTCATGGGAGATGTGATTTTCAGTCCATTTGTTTAATTGGTTAGAATTAAAGATACAGTCTACACAAAAATTGTTATTATTTAAAAAGATAGATAACGCCTTTACTACCCATTCCCCAGCTTTGCACAACCAACATTGTTAGATTAATACACTTTATAACATTTAAAACTCTAAATTTCTGCCTGTTTCTAAGCCACTACAGACAGCCTCTTATCACATTTTTTTTAATTTGCTTTTCACCACAGGATACGGTTAGTTCATGTGGGCCATATAGATACATTGTGCTCACGCCCGAGGAGTTAAGAGTTAACACAACACAGTAATAAATGCAAGTCAATAGATAATAAAGTCGTGATCAGGGGACTGTCGGAAGATGCTTAGATACAAGGTAATCACAGGGAAAAAGTATATAAATATAACCTTGTTGGTTATGCAAAACTGGGGAATGGAGTTCCAGGGAGCCAGCTCTGATTGGCTAAAATGGATGTCTGTCAAAAGAACTGAAATAAGGGGGCAGTTTGCAGAGGCTTAGATACCAGGTAATCACATAGGTATCTAGTATCTTTTTAAATAATAAAAATTTTGGTGTAGACTGTCCCTTTTTAAAAAACTTTCTTCTATCAAATTTGCTTAATTCTTTCAGTATTTTTTGCTGAAGGTACAGCAATGCCCTACTAGGAGCTAGCTGAACACATCAGGTGAGCCAATGGTTAGAGGCATATGCGTAGCTGCTAGCTCCCATCAGTGCGGCTTAGTATAAAGATATCTGTGCAGGTATTTCCAATAGAGCGGTTTGTGTATCTCTTTTTCAGATGTAAATCTCTTGAAAAGTAACTAAATTGTTTTGCAGGTGTTGTAGTGATTGGCAGTTCAAAGTTCCAAAACTGTATTTGAAAAACAGGATTTAAATTATGCATGTGCATTTATGTACTTCCTTAGAAAACTGATGCTGAAAATGGCTTCCTTCAGATCTTTTCCAGCCAGAATTCTTCTTGTGAGAGTGCAACACACAAATCTGGATTTGCACAGATTTATAAAACAATAAGTTTTTTAGCTCTCTTCGGGAAACTTTATTGGAGTTTTTTTTTTTTTTTAATAAATCTTTTGTAAGGTACTGTTAACTTAAAGGGACAGGAATCCCCTACATTTTCTTTCATGATTTGGAAAGAACATTAAATTTTCCAATTTACTTCTATTATCAAATTTGCTTCATTCTCTTATCTATTGCTGAAGGAACAGCATTGCACTACTGGCAGCTAGCTGAACACATCTAGGTAGCCAATCACAAGAGACAAATGTGTGCAGGCACCAATCAGTAGCTAGCTCCTACTAGTGTAGGATATGTGTTTTTTTTTTTTTTTTTTCAACAAGGGATACCAAGAGAACAAAGCACATTTGAAAATAGACGTGAGTTTAAAAGTGTATTAAAATTACATGCTGTATCTGAATCAAGTTTAATTTTGACGTTCCTATCTTTTTTTTAAGGGAAATGAAACCCCAAAAATGTCTCATGATTTAGATAGACCATGCAATTTTCAAGAACACTAGAGGGCAGCACTATTTCCTGTCATGTAGTTCTCCAGATGCCTACCTAGGTATCTCTTCAACAAAGAATATCATGGGAACAAAGCAAATTTCATAATATAAACAAATTGGATAATTTTTTTTTTGTATGGTGTCCCCTGTCTGAATCACAAAATAAATGTGTTTGGTTTCATATCACTAAGCTAGACAGCTATTTTGCAGTTGCTTGTGGAATCCAATGTTTTCATCTACTTTGTTCCCATATTACAAGATTACATTTTTACAGCTATATGGATTTTTAAAAAAAAACCTGATTCAAGAAGTTCTTGTTAGTGAGTCGCTTCAGTGTATTTCCTGTCTACTTCCTTCCCAGACAAATATGCTTATTCCTGCCAAAACCTAAATTCCTACAGCTCCTCCTAACTAAAGCAATACAACTGTAGTTACTTATTCAGAAAAAAAGTTACTAAAGCTGTTTTAAAGGGACGAGAAATCCCAATATTTTTTTTCTTTCATTATTCTGACAAAGCATACAGTTTTAAAACAAAGTTTCTGACTTCTATTATCAAATTTTCATTGTTCTTTGTTGAAGATATGTGTAGCTACGTACCATCTAGTTTTCTTGCTAATGTTTAAAGGGACACTGAACCCAAATTTTTTCTTTCGTGATTCAGATAGAGCATGCAACTTTCTAATTTACTCCTATTATTATTTTTTCTTTGTTCTCTTGCTATCTTTATTTGAAAAAGAAGGTATCTAAGGTTCAGAACTCTGGACAGCACGTTTTGGTGAACAACCTGGGTTGTCCTTGCTGATTGGACAGCACCAATAAACAAGTGCTGTCCATGGTGCTGAACCAAAAATTTGCTGACTGCTTAGATGCCTTTTTCAAATAAAGATAGCAAGAAAACGAAGAAAAATTGATATTAGAAATAAATTAGAAAGCTGCTTAAAATTGCATGCTCTAGCTGAATCATGAAAGTGAAATTTGTGTTCAGTATCCCTTTAACAATCCTTTGTTCCACACTGCTTTGTCTGCATATTATTTTATTACCTGTGTCCCTAATTGTCCTCAGCAGGAGAGAGATAAGTAAAAAACCTAAGTTCAAACAGTGGCAGCCATTACTTTATTGACACTCAGTGGAGTGGGATTACAGAATACATTGCTGAATATAGTAATTTAATTTTACTGTGTATTGCAGAGTTTTTATTCGTTTTAACATTTTCTGGAGAAATAACAGATTTAGGCTTTGCATTTGATATTAACTATCTGGGAAACTTTCTTTTTGGCCTGAAAACCACATTTATGGAGAATATAATTTGATTGTGAGGTTAAAGAAAACAAATCTTTATTGAAAACAACAAATCTTTGTGTGTGATGAAATACATAGTGAAGTAGTAAGTATTCTCTTCCACTGCCCATGAAGATGGTTTGCTAGCTGTGGGTCTTTATGAATCTTTATATTCATGTATTGTAAACTAGATGACTGACCCTTGCTAGTAAAGGTGCCCTGTCACCAGTTTACCAAATTTGTGCCAGTTTCCCTGCATTACTTAATCACATGGTCAAAGTGCTTAGCCGTTTAATAAGGATTCCTTTGTGGAAAGGCATTTCTTACCCTGGTATTTAAATCATTCTATGCTGAAGTTAATTTGCATTTTTATTAAATGATAAAATATTCTTTATATCTGCAACAATGAGACCCTTATTTTTATTTTTTTTTCTCATTCTTGACAAATGTCAAAAGGAATAACTAATCTTTTGAGGCATCAGTGATGAAAAACTGTCGCTATTCATGGGGAGAATTTTGTGCACTGCTAACTCCAGCTTCTGTATTTTTATTCATGTGTTTTGTTCAAATGCTGCTTTGTTGCATTTCTTCTAAATCCCTGTTATGTTTTTTTTGCATTTGGTATCGACTTAGACAAGTTTTGGGAGGCTGCCGCAGGAGGAAAGTATTGCAATGCTTCCAATGTTTTAAAGGGATATTGCACACTAGATTTTTTTTTTTTATTTTTTTTTTAATTAAAAAAAGGTTTTGTAGATGATCCATTTATATAGACCATCTGGGAGTGTTTTTGTAACAATGTATAGTTTTGCTTATTCTTTTATAACACTGATCTAATTTTCAGACTTCTAACAAAGCCCCAAAGTATCAGCTGTAGACCCAGGTCTACAGATTCCTGCTGCTATTGTTTATGTAATCTGCCTTTTCATATGCAGTGGGGGGGGGGGGGGGTGGTTTGCGCTTTCTGCTTTCCCAGCCCATTTCACTGGGTGTCCCAGCCTAACTTTATCAAACGTGCTAAACTGGGAGCTTCTAGGTAATTTTTATTTTTTTTATTTTTTTGTTTTATACTGGATTTTTAGATCTATATCTGTGCATATTCTTCTTCATAGTGTCTATCACATGCAGTTGTATGAAAATTGGTGTTTACTGTCCCTTTTAAGCGATGGTAGACATCCGGCCCCGATTGAGCATTGTGGGAAAACTGGCTTGGCACCCCAATATGAGATTGCCAAGCTGGATTTCACGCACAACTATTGGCTAAGAGGTGGAAACGTCAACTCTCTGTCAGATAGCAAAGAGAGCGTTCTGCCGGTGGGCTGCCTTAGAAGCTCAGTGAAGGCGATCGCTTGGAACAAATAAAGGAGCTTTCAGCATGAAGTATTTTATACTTCATAAAGGAAAGTTCCCTTTATTTGTTCCAATGGTAAATCCTAGCATTTCATAAACTCTAGGATTTACCATCACTTTTAAACTAGGATACAAAAAATGGAGATTGGAATTTTTTTCTTCTTCTTTTTTTCTTTCTTTAATATTTAAAGTGACATTAAACCCACTTTTTTTTTCTTTCATGATTCAGATAGAGAATACTATTTTAAACAATTTTCCTATTTACTTCTATTATCTATTTTGCTTCATTTAGTAGATATTCTTTGTTGAAGAAATAGCAGTGTACATGGGTGAGCCGTGCAGTCACCAATAAGCAGCTTCTTAGTCTATCTGGATATGCTTTTCAGCAACAGATATCAAGAGAATGAAGCAAATTAGATCATAGAAGTAAATTGGAAAGTTGTTTAAAATTGCATGCTCTTTCTAAGTCATGAAATATTTTTTTTTTGTTTTATGTCCCTTTGTCTCCTTTATTATTAGTTCCAATAATAAATCCTAATGTTTAAGAAACACTAGGATTTACCATCACTTTAAACCTATGTTATCTTTTCTGTTGAGGTCACTTTAGTACAATTATAAAAGAGTTGATAAAGTAACAGTCTAACGGGGTTAAATGTTCCTTTTAACTCTACTGTATTCCACACAGACTTTATTATAGCTGCCCCTAATTTACCTCTGCAGAGGAGATAAGTAACTTATGCTACAACATGGCTACATTTATTACTTTTATGGATGCTAAAGGTTTACATATTTCTTAACCCCTTAAAGGGACATTAAAACCACATTTTTCTTTCATGATTTAGAAAGAGAATGCAATTTTAAACATCTTTCTAATTTACTTCTATTATCTAATTTGTTTTATTCTCTTGATATTCTTTGCTAAAAAGCATATCTAGATATGCTCAGTAGCTGCTGATTGGTTGCTGCACATAGAAGCCTTGTGTGATTGGCTCACCCATGTGCATTGCTTTTTCTTCAACTAAGGATATCTAAAAAATGAAGCAAAATAAATAATAGAAGTAAATTGTAATGTTGTTTACATTTGTATTCTCTATCTGTATCATGAAAAAACGATTTTGGGTTTAGTGGCCCTTTAAGAAAGGACAAGGCCATTTTTCAATTTCTTTCCCTTAAGGACCAGGGCTATTTTTAAATGTTTGCGGTGTTTGTGTTTAGCTGTAATTTTCCTCTTACTCATTTACTGTACCCACACATATTATATACCGTTTTTCTCGCCATTAAATGGACTTTCTAAAGATACCATTATTTTCATCATATCTTATAATTGTACTATAAAAAAATTAGAAAATATGAGAAAAAAAAATAGAAAAAAACACACTTTTTCTAACTTTGACCCCCAAAATCTGTTACACATCTACAACCACCAAAAAACAACCATGCTAAATAGTTGCAAAATTTTATAAAGTTTATAAATACCCAATGTTACATTTTCTTTGCATTTTTTACAAGTTATAGGGCAATAAATACAAGTAGCACTTTGCTATTTCCAAACCTTTTTTTTTCAAAATTAGCGCTAGTTACATTAGAACACTGATATCTTTCAGGAATCCCTGAATATTCTTTGACGTGTGTATATATATATATATATATATATATATATATATACAGTATATATATATATATATATATATATATATATATATATATATATATATATATATATATATATATATATATATATTTTTAGAAGACATCCCAAAGTATTGATCTAGGCCCATTTTGGTATATTTCATGCCACCATTTCACCGCCAAATGCGATCAAATAAAAAAAAATTGTTCACTTTTTCACAAATTTTTTTTCACAAACTTTAGGTTTTTCACTAAAATTATTTACAAACGGCTTGTGCAATTATGGCATAAATGGTTGTATATGCTTTTCTGGGATCCCCTTTATTCAGAAATAGCAGACATATATGGCTTTGGAATTGCTTTTTGGTAATTAGAAGGCCGCTAAATGCCACTGCGCACCACACGTGTATTATGCCCAGCAGTGAAGGGGTTAATTGGGTAGCTTGTAGGGAGCTTGCAGGGTTAATTTTAGCTTTAATGTAGGGTAGTAGACAACCCAAAGTTTTTATCTAGGTCCATTTTGGTATATTTTATGCCGCCAAATGCGATCAAATAAAAAACAAACGTTCACTTTTTCACTAACTTTAGGTTTCATACTGAAATGATTTACAAACAGCTTGTGCAATTATGTCACAAATGGTTGTAAATGCTTCTCTGGAATCCCCTTTGTTCAGAAATAGCAGACATATATTGCTTTAGCGTTTCTTTTTGGTAGTTAGAAGGCCGCTAACTGCTGCTGCGCACCTCACTTGTATTATGCCCAGCAATGAAGGGGTTAATTAGGTAGCTTGTAGGGAGCGTGAAGGGTTAATTTTAGCTTTAGTGTAGAGATCAGCCTCCCACCTGACACATTCCACCCCCTGATCCCTCCCAAGCAGCTCTCTTCCCTCCCCACCCCACAAATGTCCCTGCCATCTTTAAGTACTGGCAGAAAGTCTGCCAGTATAATTTTTTTTTTTTTTTTTTTTACATTTATATATTTTCTGCAGTGTAGGATCACCCATTACCACCCATCCCCCCCCTGAGCAGCTCTCTATCCGTACCCCCTCTCACTATTTTGGTGCCATTTGGGGTACTGGCAGCTGTCTTCAAAAGTAATGTCCATTTTTTTTTTTATTTGTGTTGTAGATGGCCCCCCACTCCCTCCCCTCCTCCCCCTGATCCCTTTTTTTCAAACCTTATTTCCCATTCCCACCCCCCTGCTCTCACAAACACCTCCCACCAACAGCACAATACCCAAACGGTGCTGATCGCGGGGCCGTGCGTGTGCACACATGAGCGCGCACGTTCCCCGCGCTCCCACACGTACTGTGGACTAATGCGACCAGAGCACACCAGCGATGGGCCGCCCACTCGCTTTTTTGCAGCTGCTCCCACCCACCAACGATCGTCACCATCACTGGCCGATGCAGAGAGGGCCACAGAGTAGCCCTCTCTGCATCGGTGTGCCAGAAAAGGTATTGCATTGATGCCTCAATATCGAGGCATCACAGCAATACCTTGAAAGCAGCTGGAAGCGCTCAGTATCGCTTCCAGCTGCTTTAAACTCCTATGTCGTACAGGGTAAATCGCTGGTCTTTAAAGACCAGATTGTGCAAGACGTACCCTGTACGACAGGAGTCGTTAAAGGAATAGTCTAGTCAAAATTAAACTTCCATGATTCAGTTAGAGCAGGCAATTTTAAGCAACTTTCTAATTTACTCCTATTATCAGTTTTTCTACGTTTTCTTGGTTTCTTTATTTGGAAAAAAATAAATACAAATGTAAGCATAGGAGCCAGCCCATTTTTGATTCAGCACCTGTCTAAATGTAGCCATCCAATTGGCAAGTGCTACCCAGGTGCTGAATCAAAAATGGGCTTACTCCTAAGCTTACATTCAAATAAAGATACCAAGAGAACAAAGAACAATTTGATAATAGGAGTAAATTAGAAAGTTGCTTAAAATTGCTTGTTCTATCTGAATCCTAAATGTTTAATTTTGACTAGACTATTCCTTTAAGGGACATAAAGTTAAAATGGAGCTTTCATGATTAAGACAGAGCATGCAACTTTAAACAATGTTCCAATTTACTCCTGATATTTCATTTTCATATATCTACTGGCAGAAATGCACTTCTGGGAGCTAACTGGTGATTGGTGGCTGCATATATATGCGTTGTATCATTGGCTCATCAGATGTGTTCCAGTAGCTCCCAGTAGGGCATAGTTGCTCCTGAGCCTACTGAAAGCAAATTTGATGTCAGAAGTAAACTGGAAAGTTGTTTAAAATTGTGTGCTCTATCTAAATTTATGAAAGTTTAATTTTGACTTAATATTTTTATAAATGCCTTTTTAGTATGGATTTAATAGTCATCTCTCTTTTGCAGATGATACGATGTTGTGTAAGATGGTTGGTCATTGCAGGATGCAATTGCTTTGCAAGGAGATTTACAAAAAATGGAAGCTTGGATTTGTAAATGGTAAATGAGAATTGATACTGGCAAATGTAAGGATCTACGTTTTGGAAGTAAAAATATTCTTATCGGGTATTTGTAGAGCGCCAACAGATTCCGCAGCGCTGATATGCTACCTATTTAAATGGGGCCGGACTTGACAAGACAGAAGAGGAAAGGGATTTGGGTGTACTTATAGAAAACAGTGTGAAATGCAAGGTGTTAAGAGGCATTGGTACAAGGGAGAAAAGCATAATTCTGATGCTACTTAAATCCTTGGTTAGATCTCACCTTGAGTATAGATTGCAGTTTTGGGTACCAATTTAAAAAAAAGGAGATTGCAGAATTTGAAAAAGTTAAGAGAAGTGCCACAAAACGAATAAGGGGAATGGTAAATGTAATCCATGAGGAGAGGTTAGCCAAATTTGGATCTGTTTACTAAAGGGAAAAAAGGAGCTTTAGTGGTGATATGACTACTTTTATATACAAATATATTCTAGGCCCATATACAGAGTTGGCAGAAGCACTGTTTATTTCAAGGCAATGGTTTGTGACCAAAGCTAAAGGAAAGGCAACTGAATCTCCATCAACATAAACACTTTTTCACTGTATAAGCGCTATCAAATTGTGTAACTTTTTGCCTAAGATACTTAAGATAAATATATATGTTAAATCAAACCAAGCATATGAAGAGAAATTGTGTAAAAATAGCAATGTCCTTGTTTTCTTGCACTTAGAAGCTAAGAAATTCTCTGTTGCCCCTGCCCTTAAGGAGACAAGAGAGAGCTGACTGTTAACTTAAGCTGAATTCTGTCCTCTTCTGTGCATGGTCAAATGTGTGCCTGTTTATTTTGCATTCACTAAACACTAATCCAGATCAAGTTACTCCTAGAAGATTTATGACATAAAGCTAGATATGCCTTCTTGTAGAGACCCCAGTCCCTTTGTATGACTGTTACAGGAAGTAATTGACCCTGCACAAATTTTAAGTTTAAAAAAAAAACGGGTAAAATAATTTTCATCATGATAATATATATTGCAATGATTTAATAGAACTCGCTGCATATACATTTTATTTTTCTTCCTCATTTACTATCACTTCCTCTTACTGTCTGTTTCAATTGACCAACTCTCCCACTCACAAAGCTGGTCACTCCGTTGATCTGAATTTCAGCTATCAATGCATACCCTGAAACTTCACAAATTCTCCTTTTTCTCTTTCTAACCATCATCTCCTCACTTGCAACATCACTTCCTACTACTATCCCTCCTTTTTAACGTTCACACCAAACTCCACAGAAGCATTAAGTTAATAGATCGGTAACATCTTTCAAACTCTCTCAAACATCTGCTCTCTTCCAACTCCTCCTTTTCCTGTCCTGACCAATCTGTCTCACTACAACTCCACGCTTACATCGGTCCTTGGCACCTCCCTACCATAGCTTGAAAATCACACACTCATCCTTAGCCCTGGCATATGCCTCTGACCCAATACCTACGCCGATGTTCCCGAACCTGCTGAGTGGCATTGGAGAAAATCTTGATGTTCAGCTGACTTTCTTCACTAGAAGTTCATCTTATTCTACCCTTTAACCTCTCTAAGCAGGATGATTTCTCTTATCTTAACTCTTTCTAAACCCAAAACATCTATTCTCTACTTTAATACCATTCTCTGCCCACCCCACCTCCTATTACCACTTCTCTCAAGATTTTGCCAGTTACTAAAACAACAAAATCGATTCCACCAGAAACAAAATTATCAACATATTACCAGTCTCCAATCCCCTCAATTGTTTGCAAATGCCCAAAACCCACAATGCCACAAATCCAGCTCTTTTGCCCCTGTTACTGAGCAAGAAATTTCTGCCCTTATATTTCTCTCATCTCTACCTGTCTCTTCGATCCCATCCCCTCACAACTACTGCCCTCAGTCTCTTCTACTCTTACTTGTTTATCACATTTCCTCACATTAAGCTCCCTCCTTGATATATTACAATCCGGATTTTGCCCCCAACACTCCAGAGACAGCAATATTTAAGGTTTCTAATGACCGGATTACAGCAAAACCAAAAGGCAGCCTTTGATATTGTTAAATACCCTCTCTTGCTCCTAATTATTATTATTGGTTGTTTATAGCGCTGCAGAATCTGTTGGCGCTCTACAAATAAAGTGGGAGTACAACAAAACAATTATAGGGATCAGATGGGAAGAGGGCCCTGCCAAGAGTTGTTGGCTCTTAAGAAGGTGATCTACAAACAGCTGGACTCTTAGGCTTACATGCTAAAGGGGTTCAGGGGATAGCAATGGAGGAGTGGAGCTGGTATAAAGTAAGGTTAGCATTGGTTGTATGCATCCCTGAACAGTAGAGTCTTTAGGGAGTGCTTGAAGCTTTCAAAACTAGGGCAGAGTCTTGTGGAGCGAGGCAGAGAGTTCCACAAGATAGGAGCCAGTTTGGAGAAGTCCTGTAAACGGGAGTGCGATGAGGTAACAAGAGAGGAGAGTAGGAGGTCATGAGCAGAGCGAAGGGGACGGGAGGGAGAGTATCTGGAGACAAGGTCTGAGATATAGGGGGGAGCAGTGCAGTTGAGGGCTTTGTATGTCAGTGAGAATTTTGTGTTTGATCCTAGAGGCAAGAGGAAGCCAGTGAAAGGATTGGCAGAGAGGTGCAGCAGATGAAGAGCGACGTGTAAGGAACATGAGTCTGGCAGGCATTCATTATGGATTGTAAAGGCGCTAGGCGGCAGGTGGGAAGACCAGCGAGGACAGAGTTGCAGTAATCGAGGCATGAAAGAGTGGATTAAAATCTTAGTTGTGTCTTTTGTGTAAGGAAGTGTCTAATTTTAGAGATGCTTTTTAAAGTGGAAGCGGCAGGCTTTAGCCAAGGACTGAATGTGAGGAGTGAAAGAAAGATCTGAGTCAAATGTGACCCCGAGACATCGGGCATGCGGGGTAGGGGTAATGGAGTTGTCGACAGTTATAGAGAGATTGGGGGTGGAGATTTTGGAAGAAGGGGGGAAAATGAGGAGCTCAGTTTTGGAGAGATTTAGCTTGAGGTAGTGAGAGGACATCCAGGAAGAGATGTGAGAAAGACAGTGACACGGGTTAGCAAGGAAGGAGAGGTCTGGTGCAGAGAAGTAGATTTGGGTGTTGTCTGCATACAAATGATATTGGAAACCGTGGGACTTTATTAGGGAACCTAGTGATGACGTGTAGATTGAGAAGAGAAGGGAACAGGGCCTTGCGGTACTCCGACAGAAAGTGGTGATGGGGCAGAGGAGGCCCCAGAGAAGGCTACACTAAAGGTATAGTTTGACAGGTAGGCAGAGAGCCACAAGAGTGCTGTGTAACAGATGATGGATTGGAGGGTTTAGAGCAACAGAGGGTGGTCAACAGTGTCAAAGGCTGCGGACAGATCAAGGAGGATAAGCAGAAAGAAATGGCCTTTTGATTTTGCTGTAAGTAGGTCGTTGGTAACCTTAACAATAGCTGTCTCTGTGGAGTGATGGGGACGAAATCCAGATTGCAGTGGGTCAAGAAGGGAGTTTAACGTAAGGAAATGGGATAGGCGTGCATATACTAGTTTTTCGAGAAGCTTTGAGGCAAGAGGTCGGAGGGAAATAGGGCGGTAGTTGGATGGGGAGGTAGGATCAAGGGAATGTTTTTGGAGGATAGTTGTGACCAGTGCAAGTTTCAGCGATGAGGGAAATATACTGGTGCTGAGGGAGAGGTTGAAAATGTGTGTTAGTATAGGGGTAAGGGTAGCAGAGAGGGAGGGGAGTAGCTGTGAGGGGATAGGGTCAAGGGGACAGGTAGTGAGGTGAGAGTGTAGTATAAGTGCCAAAACTTCTTCCTCTGTAACAGGGGAGGATGAGCTAAGTTTAAGATTTGGCATTTGCGACCCAGCACTCTTGTGGTTCTCCTCCTCCCTGTCTTAGCGTACCGTTTTAGTGTAGCCTTCTCTGGCCAATCCTCTGCCCCTTTTCCTCTTGTTGGAGTTTTGTCCTTGGTTCCTTTCTTAATTATGTGTCTTCCTTCGTTCCTTAAAGGACCACTATACACAACAGAATAGCATAATCTAAAAATGTATGAGACAATGCAAAAGTAAATAGTTTGTATTTCAAATAAATGGATAGCTTTCTTTTTGACAAAAAAGTTCTATTTTCCTTCCCATTGCATCATGTGAGAGCCATCAGCCAATCACAAAATGAATATACATATATTCTGTGATTTCTAACACATACTCAGTAGGAGCTGGTGCCTCAAATTGTGTATGAAAAGATAATGCACATTTAGATTATATGCAAATTGGAAGGTTGTTTAAAATTGTGTGCTCTATCTGAATCATTAACGCTTTTAATTTTGACTTGTCCCTTTTTGATAATGTTCCACAGGTTTCAATACCATTTGTATGCTGATACCCAAATCTATGTCTCTGCAACAGACCTATCCACTCCCTTGCTAACTTGTCACTAACTGTCTTTCTAATATTTCATCCTGGATGTCCTCTCGCTACCTTAAGCTAAATCTCTCCAAAACTGAGCTCCTTATTTCTCCCCCTTCTTTCAAAATCTCTCTCCCCCAACATTCTATAATTGTGTATAACCTCATTATCCCAGCCCCGTATGCCCAATGTCTTGGGGTCACATGTCTCATTTTCACTTCTCATATCCAGTTTTTGATCAATTACTGCTATTTCTTCTATAAGATACGACGAGTCCACGGATTCATCCTTGTGGGATATTATCCTCCTGCTAACAGGAAGTGGCAAAGAGCACCACAGCAGAGCTGTCTATATAGCTCCTGCCTTGACTCCACCCCCAGTCATTCTCTTTGCCTACTCTAAGTACTAGGAAGGATAAAGTGAAAGAGGTGATAAATTGTTAGGTTTTATTTTCTTCAAGCAAGAGTTTATTTTAAATGGTACCGGTGTGTACTATTTTCCCTCAGGCAGCAGATGGATGAAGACTTCTGCCTGGAGGCTGATGATCTTAGCAGTTGTTACTAAGATCCAGTGCAGTTCCCACAGATTGGCTGAGGAGTACTTAAGAAACTTCGGTGTGAGGAACGTTTTTCATGCTATAAGCAGTGAGGTGTGTTCAGTCATTTTTTTCTGGAGAGACTGTGTTATTTCAGAATTGACTGACGGTATACCCATGAGGGAGAGGGTAAGCAGTAATCCTAAAGTTTAAAGAGCGGTATTACTGAGCTTGCATATATGGGCTATATAAAAATGGTTGACACTGATGTTTGAATGTTTGTGGGCAATCGTTTACATGTCTGGGAGTGCAGATAACGTTTTTAAAGGAGATGTTTTTATGCTTTATTAAGATGGGTACACATGGCTTAATTTCTGGGTTTATGAACCCACATGGCTAGGTTTTAGACCGCTCTGGTGCGGTTAATTTAGACTGAGACATCGAGTGAGATGGGCGGGGCCTATTTTCGCGCCTCAGTTGCGCAGTTGTTTTTCTCAAGCAAGCAGCAAGCTCCAAATCCGGTGGGCCTTTGTGAGCTGTATTGGGCGAAGGTTCAACCCGGTTTTACAGACCCTTGAGGGCAGGTAGGCGCCACATCAGGGCTGTGGCGAGGTGCAGGGGGTGCTTTTTATTGAAATAAACTTTATATAATTTTCTGTTTTTTCTGGTAAGGGTTAAGTATTCCTTTCCTTGTGGGGCAAACTTAGCTGCAGAATTGGGATGCTTCTATCATAAAATTGGGACAATTTTGTTTTCAAGCAGTTTTGGAAAAATTGAATGTTTTTTTTTTTTTTTTTCTCTTAAAGGCGCAGTACCGTTTTTTAAGATTATTTTTTCACTAAATAAAGTTTTTTCAAACCTGTTTGTGGTCATTACTAGCCTGTTTAACATGTCGTCTGACATGGAGGAAAGCCAATGTTCCATGTGTTTAGAAGCCATTGTGGAACCCCCACTTAAAATGTGTCCCTCATATACTGAAAGGGCCTTACATTGCAAAGAACATATTTTAGCTGATAAAAGTATGTCTCAGGATGATTCTCAGTCAGAAGAGAATCAGGTTTTGCCATCTACTTCTCCCCAAGTGTCAGAACCTTTAACGCCCGCACAAGCGACGCCAAGTACTTCTAGTGCGTCTAATTCTTTCACCCTTCAAGATATGGCCGCAGTTATGTCTACTACCCTCACAGAGGTATTATCTAAACTGCCTGGTTTGCAGGGGAAGCGCAGTAGGTCCGGTATGAGAGTAAATGCTGAGCGCTCTGACGCTTTATTAGCCGTCTCCGATGTACCCTCACAATGTTCTGAATTGGGGGTAGGGAAATTGCTGTCTGAGGGAGAACTTTCTGATTCAGGAAAGATGTTCCCTCAGACTCAGATATGATGGCTTTTAAGTTTAAGCTTGAACACCTCCGCTTGTTACTCAGGGAGGTTTTAGCGACTCTGGATGATTGTGACCCTAGTGTAATTCCACCAGAGAAATTGTGTAAAATGGATAGATATCTAGAGGTTCCTACTTACACTGTTTTTCCGGTCCCTAAGAGGATTTCGGTCATTGTTACTAAGGAATGGGATAGACCAGGCATTCCGTTCTCTCCCCCTCCTACTTTTAAGAAAATGTTTCCCATATCTGACACCATTCGAGATTCGTGGCAGACGGTCCCTAAGGTGGAGGGAGCTATTTCTACCCTAGGTAAGTTTACAACTATACCTATTGAGGACAGTTGTGCTTTCAAAGATCCTATGGATAAAAAATTAGAGGGTCTTCTAAAGAAAATATTTATTCATCAGGGTTTTCTTCTGCAAACTATAGCGTGCATTGTTCCTGTAACTACTGCAGTTGCTTTTTGGTTCGAGGCTCTTGAGGAGGCTCTTAAGGTTGAGACCCCATTGGATGATATTTTAGATAGAATTAAGGCTCTCAAGCTAGCTAATTCTTTTATTACAGATGCCGCTTTTCAACTGGCTAAATTAGCGGCAAAGAATTCAGGATTTACCATTTTAGCGCATTATGGCTTAAGTCCTGGTCTGCTTATGTGTCATCAAAAACTAAGCTTTTAGCTATTCCTTTCAAGGTTAAGACCCTATTCGGGCCTGAACTGAAGGAAATAATTTCCGACATCACTGGAGGAAAAGGCCATGCCCTTCCTCAGGATAAGACAAATAGAATGAGGGCTAAACAGAATAATTTTTGTTCCTTTCGAAACTTCAAAGGTGGTCCCGCTAGCTCCTCCCCTGCCACAAAACAGGAGGGGAATTTTGCTCAATCCAAGTCTGTCTGGAGACCTAACCAGACCTGGAATAAAGGTAAACGGGCCAAGAATCCCGCTGCTGCTACCAAGACAGCGTGAAGGGGCAGCCCCCGATCCGGAACCGGATCTAGTGGGGGGCAGACTTTCTCTCTTCGCTCAGGCTTGGGCAAGAGACGTTCAGGATTCCTGGGCATTAGAAATTGTGACCCAGGGGTATCTTCTAGAATTCAATCAGAGATCTCCAAGGGGGAGATTCCATCTTTCACGGTTGTCTGTAAACCAGACAAAAAGAGAGGCGTTCTTACGCTGTGTAGAAGACCTATATACTATGGGGGTAATCTGCCCAGTTCCAAAAGCAGAACGGGGCAGGGGTTTTACTCCAATCAGTTCGTGGTTCCCAAAAAAGAGGGAACCTTCAGACCGATTTTTGATCTTCAAGATGGAGACCATTCGGACAATTTTACCAATGATCTAGGAGGGTCAATTTATGACCACCGTGGATTTGAAGGATACGTATCTTCACATTCCTATCCACAAAGATCATCACCAGTTCCTCAGGTTCGCTTTCCTGGACAAGCATTACCAGTTTGTGGCTCTTCCTTTCGGGTTGGCCACAGCTCCCAGAATTTTCACAAAGTTGCTAGGGTCCCTTCTGGCGGTTCTAAGGCCGCGGGGCATAGCAGTGGCGCCCTATCTGGACGATATCTTGATTCAGGTGTCAACTTACCAACTAGCCAAATCTCACACGGACATCGTGTTGGCTTTTCTCACGGGTGGAAGGTGAACATAAAGAAGAGTTCACTTGTCCCTCTCACAAGAGTTCCATTCCTGGGAACTCTGATAGACTCGGTAGACATGAACATTTTTCTGACGGAGGTCGGAAAATCAAAGATCTTAACCACCTGCCGAGCACTTCATTCCATTCCTCGGCCGTCAGTGGCTCGGTGTATGGAGGTAATTGGACTAATGGTAGTGGCAATGGACATAGTTCCAATTGCTCGCTTTCATCTCAGACCACTGCAACTATGCATGCTCAGACAGTGGAATGGGGACTATGCAGATTTATCTCCTCAGATAAATCTGGATCAAGAGACCAGAGACTCTCTTCTTTGGTGGTTGTCACAGGATCATGTGTCCCAGGGAATGTGTTTCCGCAGGCCAGCATGGGTCATAGTGACGACGGACGCCAGCCTATTGGGCTGAGGTGCAGTCATGAATTCCCTAAAGGCACAGGGTGTGTGGACTCAGGAGGAGGCTCTCCTTCCAATAAATATTCTAGAACTGAGAGCGATATTGAACGCGCTTCAGGCGTGGCCTCAGCTTGCATCGGCCAAATTCATAAGATTCCAGTCGGACAATATCACGACTGTAGCATATATCAATCATCAAGGGGGAACAAAGAGTTCTCTAGCGATGATAGAGGTTTCCAAAATAATTTGATAGGCAGAGACTCACTCTTGCCATCTATCAGCAATCTATATAGTGGAGAACTGGGAAGCGGATTTTCTAAGTCGTCAGACTTTTTATCCGGGGGAGTGGGAGCTCCATCCGGAGGTGTTTGCACAATTGATTCGTCAATGGGGCACACCAGAATTGGATCTGATGGCATCTCGTCAGAATGCCAAACTTCCTTGTGACGGGTCCAAATCAAGGGATCCCCAAGCAGTACTGATAGATGCTCTAGCAGTACCTTGGTCGTTCAACCTGGCTTACGTGTTTCCTCCTTTTCCTCTCCTTCCTCGTCTGATTGCCAGAATCAAACAGGAGAGGGCTTCGGTAATTTTAATTACCTGCGTGGCCATGCAGGACTTGGTATGCAGACCTGGTGGACATGTCATCTCTGCCACCGTGGACACTGCCTCTGAGACAGGACCTTCTCATTCAAGGTCCGTTCCAGCATCCAAATCTAGTTTCTCTGCGGCTGACTGCCTGGAGATTGAACGCTTGATTTTATCCAAGCGGGGATTCTCTGAGTCGGTCATAGATACCTTGATTCAGGCTCGAAAGCCTGTCACTAGGAAAATTTACCATAAGATATGGCGTAAATACTCTTTTTTGGTGCGAATCCATAGGCTACTCATGGAGTAAGATCAGGATTCCTAGGATTTTGTCCTTTCTCCAAGAAGGATTGGAGAAGGGGTTATCAGCTAGTTCCCTAAAGGGATAGATATCTGATTTATCAATTTTACTGCACAAGCGTCTGGCAGATGTTCCAGCCGTTCAGTCGTTTTGTCAGGCTTTGGTTAGAATCAAGCCTGTGTTTAAACCTATTGCTCCGCCATGGAGTTTGAATTTAGTACTTAAAGTTCTTCAAGGGGTTCCGTTTGAACCTATGCATTCTATAGATATTAAGCTTCTATCTTGGAAAGTTCTGTTTTTAGTAGCTATCTCTTCGGCTCGAAGAGTTTCTGAACTATCTGCATTGCAATGTGACTCGCCTTATCTTGTTTTCCATTCTGATAATGTGGTTTTGCGTACCAAACCTGGATTCCTTCCTAAGGTTGTTACTAATAAGAATATTAATCAGGAAATTGTTGTTCCTTCTCTGTGTCCTAACCCTTCTTCTAAGAAGGAGCGTCTGTTGCACAACTTGGACGTGGTTCGTGCTTTGAAGTTTTACTTGCAAGCGACCAAAGATTTCCGTCAAACATCTTCTCTGTTTGTTGTCTATTCTGGAAAACGTAGAGGTCAAAAAGCTACGGCTACCTCTTTCTTTCTCCAACATAGGTGTGTCCGGTCCACGGCGTCATCCTTACTTGTGGGATATTCTCTTCCCCAACAGGAAATGGCAAAGAGCCCAGCAAAGCTGGTCACATGATCCCTCCTAGGCTCCGCCTACCCCAGTCATTCTCTTTGCCGTTGTACAGGCAACATCTCCACGGAGATGGCTTAGAGTTTTTTAGTGTTTAACTGTAGTTTTTATTATTCAATCAAGAAATTACTGATTCAGGGAACATTTCTCAACAAGCTGAACCTGATGTGATTGCATTTAAATTTAAGTTGGAACATCTCCGCATTCTGCTTAAGGAGGTATTATCCACTCTGGATGATTGTGACAAGTTGGTCATCCCAGAGAAACTATGTAAAATGGACAAGTTCCTAGAGGTGCCGGGGCTCCCAGAAGCTTTTCCTATACCCAAGCGGGTGGCGGACATTGTTAATAAAGAATGGGAAAGGCCCGGTATTCCTTTCGTCCCTCCCCCCATATTTAAAAAATTGTTTCCTATGGTCGACCCCAGAAAGGACTTATGGCAGACAGTCCCCAAGGTCGAGGGAGCGGTTTCCACTTTAAACAAACGCACCACTATACCCATAGAGGATAGTTGTGCTTTCAAAGATCCTATGGATAAAAAATTAGAAGGTTTGCTTAAAAAGATGTTTGTTCAGCAGGGTTACCTTCTACAACCAATTTCATGCATTGTCCCTGTCGCTACAGCCGCATGTTTCTGGTTCGATGAGCTGATAAAGGCGGTCGATAGTGATTCTCCTCCTTTTGAGGAGATTATGGACAGAATCAATGCTCTCAAATTGGCTAATTCTTTCACCCTAGACGCCACTTTGCAATTGGCTAGGTTAGCGGCTAAGAATTCTGGGTTTGCTATTGTGGCGCGCAGAGCGCTTTGGTTGAAATCTTGGTCGGCTGATGCGTCTTCCAAGAACAAGCTACTTAACATTCCTTTCAAGGGGAAAACGCTGTTTGGCCCTGACTTGAAAGAGATTATCTCTGATATCACTGGGGGTAAGGGCCACGCCCTTCCTCAGGATCGGCCTTTCAAGGCAAAAAATAAACCTAATTTTCGTCCCTTTCGTAGAAACGGACCAGCCCAAGGTGCTACGTCCTCTAAGCAAGAGGGTAATTCTTCTCAAGCCAAGCCAGCTTGGAGACCAATGCAAGGCTGGAACAAGGGAAAGCAGGCCAAGAAACCTGCCACTGCTACCAAGACAGCATGAAATGTTGGCCCCCGATCCGGGACCGGATCTGGTGGGGGGCAGACTCTCTCTCTTCGCTCAGGCTTGGGCAAGAGATGTTCTGGATCCTTGGGCGCTAGAAATAGTCTCCCAAGGTTATCTTCTGGAATTCAAGGGACTTCCCCCAAGGGGGAGGTTCCACAGGTCTCAGTTGTCTTCAGACCACATAAAAAGACAGGCATTCTTACATTGTGTAGAAGACCTGTTAAAAATGGGAGTGATTCATCCTGTTCCATTAAGAGAACAAGGGATGGGGTTCTACTCCAATCTGTTTATAGTTCCCAAGAAAGAGGGAACGTTCAGACCAATCTTAGATCTCAAGATCTTAAACAAGTTTCTCAAGGTTCCATCGTTCAAGATGGAAACCATTCGAACAATTCTTCCTTCCATCCAGGAAGGTCAATTCATGACCACGGTGGATTTAAAGGATGCGTATCTACATATTCCTATCCACAAGGAACATCATCGGTTTCCTGAGGTTCGCATTCCTGGACAAACATTACCAGTTCGTGGCGCTTCCTTTCGGATTAGCCACTGCTCCAAGGATTTTCACAAAGGTACTAGGGTCCCTTCTAGCTGTGCTAAGACCAAGGGGCATTGCTGTAGTACCTTACTTGGACGACATTCTGATTCAAGCGTCGTCCCTTCCTCAAGCAAAGGCTCACACGGACATTGTCCTGGCCTTTCTCAGATCTCACGGATGGAAAGTGAACGTGGAAAAGAGTTCTCTATCTCCGTCAACAAGGGTTCCCTTCTTGGGAACCATAATAGACTCCTTAGAAATGAGGATTTTTCTGACAGAGGCCAGAAAAACAAAACTTCTAGACTCTTGTCGGATACTTCTTTCCGTTCCTCTTCCTTCCATAGCTCAGTGCATGGAAGTGATCGGGTTGATGGTAGCGGCAATGGACATAGTTCCTTTTGCACGCATTCATCTAAGACCATTACAACTGTGCATGCTCAGTCAGTGGAATGGGGACTATACAGACTTGTCTCCGAAGATACAAGTAAATCAGAGGACCAGAGACTCACTCCGTTGGTGGCTGTCCCTGGACAACCTGTCACGAGGGATGACATTCCGCAGACCAGAGTGGGTCATTGTCACGACCGACGCCAGTCTGATGGGCTGGGGCGCGGTCTGGGGATCCCTGAAAGCTCAGGGTCTTTGGTCTAGGGAAGAATCTCTTCTACCGATAAATATTCTGGAACTGAGAGCGATATTCAATGCTCTCAAGGCTTGGCCTCAGCTAGCGAGGGCCAAGTTCATACGGTTTCAATCAGACAACATGACAACTGTTGCGTACATCAACCATCAGGGGGGAACAAGGAGTTCCCTGGCGATGGAAGAAGTGACCAAAATCATTCTATGGGCGGAGTTTCACTCCTGCCACCTGTCTGCTATCCACATCCCAGGAGTGGAAAATTGGGAGGCGGATTTTCTGAGTCGTCAGACATTGCATCCGGGGGAGTGGGAACTCCATCCGGAAATCTTTGCCCAAGTCACTCAGCTGTGGGGCATTCCAGACATGGATCTGATGGCCTCTCGTCAGAACTTCAAAGTTCCTTGCTACGGGTCCAGATCCAGGGATCCCAAGGCGGCTCTAGTGGATGCACTAGTAGCACCTTGGACCTTCAAACTAGCTTATGTGTTCCCGCCGTTTCCTCTCATCCCCAGGCTGGTAGCCAGGATCAATCAGGAGAGGGCGTCGGTGATCTTGATAGCTCCTGCGTGGCCACGCAGGACTTGGTATGCAGATCTGGTGAATATGTCATCGGCTCCACCTTGGAAGCTACCTTTGAGACGAGACCTTCTTGTTCAGGGTCCGTTCGAACATCCGAATCTGGTTTCACTCCAGCTGACTGCTTGGAGATTGAACGCTTGATCTTATCGAAGCGAGGGTTCTCAGATCCTGTTATCGATACTCTTGTTCAGGCCAGAAAGCCTGTAACTAGAAAGATTTACCACAAAATTTGGAAAAAATATATCTGTTGGTGTGAATCTAAAGGATTCCCTTGGGACAAGGTTAAGATTCCTAGGATTCTATCCTTCCTTCAAGAAGGATTGGAAAAAGGTTTATCTGCAAGTTCCCTGAAGGGACAGATTTCTGCCTTGTCTGTGTTACTTCACAAAAAGCTGGCCGCTGTGCCAGATGTTCAAGCTTTTGTTCAGGCTCTGGTTAGAATTAAGCCTGTTTACAAACCTTTGACTCCTCCTTGGAGTCTCAATTTAGTTCTTTCAGTTCTTCAGGGGGTTCCGTTTGAACCCTTGCATTCCGTTGATATTAAGTTATTATCTTGGAAAGTTTTGTTTTTGGTTGCAATTTCTTCTGCTAAAAGAGTTTCAGAATTATCTGCTCTGCAGTGTTCTCCTCCTTATCTGGTGTTCCATGCAGATAAGGTGGTTTTACGTACTAAACCTGGTTTTCTTCCAAAAGTTGTTTCTAACAGAAACATTAACCAGGAGATTATCGTACCTTCTCTGTGTCCGAAACCAGTTTCGAAGAAGGATCGTTTGTTGCACAATTTGGATGTTGTTCGCGCTCTAAAATTCTATTTAGATGCTACAAAGGATTTTAGACAAACATCTTCCTTGTTTGTTGTTTATTCCGGTAAAAGGAGAGGTAAAAAAGCAACTTCTACCTCTCTCTCTTTGGATTAAAAGCATCATCAGATTGGCTTACGAGACTGCCGGACGGCAGCCTCCCGAAAGAATCACAGCTCATTCCACTAGGGCTGTGGCTTCCACATGGGCCTTCAAGAACGAGGCTTCTGTTGATCAGATATGTAGGGCAGCGACTTGGTCTTCACTGCACACTTTTACCAAATTTTACAAGTTTGATACTTTTGCTTCTTCTGAGGCTATTTTTGGGAGAAAGGTTTTGCAAGCCGTGGTGCCTTCCATTTAGGTGACCTGATTTGCTCCCTCCCTTCATCCGTGTCCTAAAGCTTTGGTATTGGTTCCCACAAGTAAGGATGACGCCGTGGACCGGACACACCTATGTTGGAGAAAACAGAATTTATGTTTACCTGATAAATTACTTTCTCCAACGGTGTGTCCGGTCCACGGCCCGCCCTGGTTTTTTTAATCAGGTCTGATAATTTATTTTCTTTAACTAGTCACCACGGTACCATATGGTTTCTCCTATGCAAATATTCCTCCTTAACGTCGGTCGAATGACTGGGGTAGGCGGAGCCTAGGAGGGATCATGTGACCAGCTTTGCTGGACTCTTTGCCATTTCCTGTTGGGGAAGAGAATATCCCACAAGTAAGGATGACGCCGTGGACCGGACACACCGTTGGAGAAAGTAATTTATCAGGTAAACATAAATTCTGTTTTTTGGCTGAAAAGCATCATCCGGTTGGCATACGAGACTGCTGGACGGCAGCCTCCTGAAAGGATTACAGCTCGCTCTACTAGAGCGGTGGCTTCCACATGGGCTTTTAAAAACGATGCTTCTGTTGAACAGATTTGTAAGGCTGCGACTTGGTCTTCCCTTCATACCTTTTCCAAACTTTCCAAATTTTGATACTTTTGCTTCTTCGGAGGCTATTTTTGGGAGAAAAGTTCAAGCAGTGGTGCCTTCTGTTTAACCATCTTGTCCCTCCCGTTCATCTGTGTCCTGTAGCTTTGGTTTTGTACCCCACAACTAAAGGATGAATCCGTGGACTTGTCGTACCTTTTATAGAAAAGTAAATTTATGCTTACCTGATAAATTGATTTCTTCTATGATAAGATGAGTCCACGGCCAGCCCTGTCATTTTTAAGACCGATTATATTTTTTGATTTAAAACTTCAGTCACCTCTGCACCTTTTAGTTTCTCCTTTTTTCTTCCTATACCTTCGGTCGAAAGACTGGGGGGTGGAGCTAAGGGAGGAGCTATATAGACAGCTCTGCTGTGGTGCTCTTTGCCACTTCCTGTTAACAGGAGGATAATATCCCACAAAGGATGAATCCGTGGACTCGTCGTATCATAGAAGAAATCAATTTATCAGGTAAGCATAAATTTACTTTTCTACCTTAAAAATCTTTCCAAAATTTGCCACTACCTCACACAAGATGCAGCTAAGATTTTAATCCACTACCTCATCTGCTGCACCTCTCTGCCAATCCCTTCACTGTCTTTCTATCGCCCAGAACAAAACACACAATCCTGACTGACCTTCAAGGCCCTAAATAACACTGCTCCTCCCTATATCTCAGACCTCGTCTCCAGATGCTCTCCCTCCTGTCCCCTTCGCTCTGCTCATGACCACCTTTTCGCCTCCACTCTTTTTACTTCATAGTCCCATCTACAGGAATTACCAAGATTTGCCCCTTAGCGATGCAAAGTTTCAAGCGCTCTTTACATATAATACATTAACATTTTCTTACCTCAGTTCTCCTTTTTCATCCCTTTGTCCCCCCCCCCCCCTTAGCATGTAAGCCTATGTGCCCCAGCTGTTTTGTATATCCCCTTCATGAGAGCTGATTTATGTCTGCAACTCTTGTCAGGGCCCTCTACCCATTAGTCTCCTATAAGTTACTTTGCATATCATACCTATATTTATAGTGCACTGCTGAGAAATTTGTTGGTGCTCTACAAAGAACTGATAATGATAATAATAATGTACTATGTTATTTTACTGTCCCTTTAAGCAAACAGTGCATATTGTTTGGTTAATCCTTGCTTTAAAACACACGCTATATGCAATGAGGTATTCAGTGTTTCTTTAAATGAGTTGAGTAGAAAATGTCAAGTGTATTTCAAAGTTGTCAGTGGGCCCTAATGCTGCTCAATATGACTGCTTGTTCACACTTTCCCACAATAGATGTTAAGACTTGCAAATAAAATATTTAGGGTCACCACTTCACATGGTATCGTGAATTAACCCCTTAATGACCGAGGACGTGCAGGGTACGTCCTCAAAAAAAAGGCAGTTAATGCCTGAGGACGTACCCTGCACGTCCTCTGTGTGGAAAGCAGCTGGAAGCGATCCTGATCGCTTCCAGCTGCTTTCCGGTTATTGCAGTGATGCCTCGATATGGAGGCATCCTGCAATAACCTTACATGGCCTTCCGGTGCAGAGAGAGCCACTCTGTGGCCCTCTCTGCACCGGACATCGATGGCCGGTATCGTTGGTGGGTGGGAGCCGGCTTGGGAGGCGGGTGGGCGGCCATCGGTGTGTGCTGCTTAGTCAAGGGGGCGGGATCGGGGGCGGGAATGTTAGGGGGCGCGCGCGCGTGCACGGAGGGTGGCGGGCGGGCGCGTGCACGGGCGGGAGCGGGTGGGAACCGCTACACTACGGCAAAGAAATGCCCAAATCTTTAATAAGAAATGCCCAAATCTCACAAAAAGAGATCGTGGAGGGGTGGGGGGGTTGGTTTGGTGTGGGGGGAAGCTACACTACAGAAAAAATTAGTAAAAATAAAAAAAAAAGCATGTTTTCTTCTAAACTGGGTACTGGCAGACAGCTGCCAGTACCCAAGATGGCGCAGATTAAGTTAGAGTGGGAGGGTTATAGAGCTGTTTGGGGGGGATCAGTGAGGTTAGGGGCTAAGGGGGGATAGTACACAGCAGCATATGTAAATATGCTTTTTTTAAAACACACAAAAAAAAACAAATATAGCTTTTATTTTAGTACTGGCAGACTTTCTGCCAGTACTTAAGATGGCGGGGACAATTGTGGGGTGGGGGAGGGAAGAGAGCTGTTTGGGAGGGATCAGGGGGTCTGATGTTTCAGGTGGGAGGCTGAGCTCTACTCTAAATGTGATATTAACCCTGCAAGCTCCCTACAAGCTACCTAATTAACCCCTTCACTGCTAGCTATAATACATGTGTGATGCGCAGCGGCATTTAGCGGCCTTCTAAATACCAAAAAGCAACGCCAAAGCCATATATGTCTGCTATTTCTGAACAAAGGGGATCCCAGAGAAGCATTTACAACCATTTGTGCCATAACTGCACAAGCTGTTTGTAAATGATTTCAGTGAGAAACCTAAAATTGTGAAAAATGTTACGTTTTTTTTAATTTGATCGCATTTGGCGGTGAAATGGTGGCATGAAATATACCAAAATGGGCCTAGATCAATACTTGGGGTTGTCTACTACACTACACTAAAGCTAAAATTACCCCAAAAAGCTCCCTACATGCTCCCTAATTAACCCCTTCACTGCTGGGCATAATACACGTGTGGTGCGCAGTGGCATTTAGTGGCATTCTAATTACCAAAAAGCAACACCAAAGCCATATAAGTCTGCTATTTCTGAACAAAGGGGATCCCAGAGAACAATTTACAACCATTTGTGCCATAATTGCACAAGCTGTTTGTAAATAATTTCAGTGAGAAACCTAAAGTTTGTGAAAAAATTTGTGAAAAAGTGAACAATTTTTTTTATTTGATCGCATTTGGCGGTGAAATGGTGGCATGAAATATACAAAAATGGGCCTAGATCAATACTTTGGGATGTCTACTAAAAAAAAATATATATATGTCAATAGATATTCAGAGATTCTTGAAAGATATTAGTGTTCTAATGTAACTAGCGCTAATTTTGAAAAAAAATGGTTTGGAAATAGCAAAGTGCTATTTGTATTTATTGCCCTATAACTTGCAAAAAAAGTAAAGAACATGTAAACATTGGGTATTTCTAAACTCAGGACAAAATTTAGAAACTATTTAGCATGGGTGTTTTTTGGTGGTTGTAGATATGTAACAGATTTTGGGGGTCAAAGTTAGAAAAAGTGTGTTTTTTTCCATTTTTCCTCATATTTTATAATTTTGTTTATAGTAAATTATAAGATATGATGAAAATAATGGTATCTTTAGAAAGTCCATTTAATGGCGAGAAAAACGGTATATAATATGTGTGGGTACAGTAAATGAGCAAGAGGAAAATTACAGCTAAACACAAACACCGCAAAAATGTAAAAATAGCCTTGGTCCCAAACGGACAGAAAATGGAAAAGTGCTGTGGTCATTAAGGGGTTAAAGGGACATAAAACACATTTTTTTTTCTTTCATGATTCAGATAGAACATACAATTTTAAACAACTTTCCAATATACTTCAGTTATCAATTTTTTTTTTCTTGTTATCCTATGTTGAAAAGCAGTAAAGTAAGCTTACGAGTGTGCACGTGTCTGAAGCTCTATTTGGCAGCAATTTTGCAACAATGTTGCCCATTAGTTGGAGCACTAGATGGCTCCGCTATTTCCTGTCCTGTAGTGCTTCAGGCATGTGCACGCTACCTACCTAGGTATCCCTTCAGCAAAGAATAACATGAGAACAAAGCAAATTTGATAATAGAAGTAAATTGGAAACTTTTTTAAAATTGTATTCTCTATCTGAATAATGAAAGAAAATGTTTGGGTTTAATGTCCCTTTAACTGAAACTTAAAATTATAAATTCAAAAACTGGTGTTTTGCTATCCGAAAGAGCTAAACTTGTTTGCTGAACAGTTACATATACAGACTAAACGAGGGGTCCTTACTCGCACATTTTTTTTTTAGTGTTTTGTTTTGATGATTCAGTTAATTTGTGAAAGAGCAGAAGTTCTATAAGAAAGGCAGTGTTCCCCTTCTTTAATACTTAATCACATGTGACCTTTAAAGGACCACTTAAGTCAAAATTAAAGTTTCATGATTCAGATAACGCATGCAATTAAGTAAAATAAAATGATCTAATATGCTTCCATTATCAAAATGTGCACATTCTTTTTACATGCATGCTTTCTGAGGCTCCAGCTCGTACTGAGATTTTGCTAAATGTGCAGTATTTGCATTTTGTGTTTGGCTAATGGTTGTCACATGATACAGTGTGGTTTTTTTTTGTTTTTTAACCTGATAGAGTGGGAGGGAAAATAACTAAGTGGCACAACACTCCCACAGGCAGTCGTCGTACATGAGTTGTAGAATGCTATGTGCCAAAGCAGAGGCTGGCTAGAGAACATGATTGACAGGTATGATCAGACAAAAATATATTTAAAAAAAAAAAAAAAATTCTTTTTAAAACCTTTATTGCAATATGATTTTGACATTTTTCAAAATAGTTTACATGCCACCAGTTTCTTAAATGTTTACTGGCATTTTAAGTAGAATTTTTTTTTTTTTAATATAGAAATATTTCATATAACTGTGTTCTTGGCACACAGCTGTGGTACATCTTGCCACCCGCCATAAGCTCTACCAAGGATCATCCCGGCTTAGCACGAAGCTCAAGAGATTGTCTTTAACCTGTCTCCTCCAGCCTATGATCAGCCTTTGTTTTCTTTCTCAGAACTCTCCTTGCGTATTTTTTCTATTCTCCTTATTCTTCCGTTTAGCCACTTTTTAATACAATTTTGAACCAGATAAAACTAGTCTCTCCAGTTTATACCTCCCAACTTTTTAAGATGGCAAAGTAGATTGGTCAGATTTCTTATTGGAACTGGTGCAGCAGGTGTTCTGAATTGTAGTGATTTATGAACATAAAGGGACATAAAGAAAAAGCTCTCTTAGAACTTTTTCTTTCCTAAGATATGGTAAGTCCACTGATTCATCAATTACTGTTGGGAATGTCACTCCTGGCCAGCAGGAGGCGGCAAAGAGCACCACAGCAGTTGAATGACTGGGGTTTATGTGAAGGGGAGTGATACTTAAAGAGACACTGAACCCAAAATGTTTTCTTTTGTGATTCAGATCATGCAATTTTAAGCAACTTTCTAATTTATTCCCATTATCAATTTGTCTTTGTTCTCTTGCTATCTTTATTTGAAAAAGAATGCATCTAAGCTAAGGAGCTAGCCAATTTTTGGTTCAGACCCTGGACAGCACTTGTTTATTGGGTGAATTTATAAACCAATCAGCACAAACAACCCAGGTTGTTCACCAAAAATGGGCCCGCATCTAAACCTACATTCTTGCTTTTCAAATAAACATACCAAGAGAATGAAGAAAATCTCTTTTAAACAATAAAAATTCTGGTGTTGACTGTCCCTTTAATCATTTAAAAAGAGAGCCATTTGGAGGGAGAGATGATTTTACTTTAAATCGGGTGTTGTTTCTCCAAAAGGCAGATGGTTGGTTAGGAATAGTGTTATATCCACTTCTATGGCAACATGCCAATCCTATTTTACAATGTGGATTTTCTTTTGGGACAATGCAAGTTTTCTGAAAGCTATGCTTATTTGAATGTTTTAAAGGGACATTTTTTTTGCTTATATTTCTATACTAACTGATTATATTTTACTTCAAAACTAGCAGGAAATAATGTTTTGGTATTGACTACTTGCTGATGGGACAATCCCCATAGTTCTTTTGAGAAGTCTCTCCACAAGGCTGTCAAGAAAAAGTAGATTTATTCAGCACAATCATTTTATTTGCCTATTTATTAAACACTGCTGCTTTTAAATGTTTTCTTTTTACATACAACACAGAGAACAATGTGCAGAAAAACCCCTGTGAACTTTTTTTAAATCCACTTCTTTAAAATCTATGTATAGCCTATTTCTTTCATGTAATTGGCAATAGTCCATGAGCTAGTGACGTATGGGATATACAATCCTACCAGGAGGGGCAAAGTTTCCCAAACCTCAAAATGCCTATAAATACACCCCTCACCACACCCACAATTCAGTTTTACAAACTTTGCCTCCTATGGAGGTGGTGAAGTAAGTTTGTGCTAGATTCTACGTTGATATGCGCTTCTCAGCATTGTTGAAGCCCGATTCCTCTCAGAGTACAGCGAATGTCAGAGGGACGTGAAGGGAGTATCACTTATGAATACAATGATTTCCCTAACAGGGGTTTATTTCATAGGTTCTCTGTTATCGGTCGTAAAGATTCATCTCCTACCTCCCTTTTCAGATCGACGATATACTCTCAATTTACCATTACCTCTACTGATAACTGTTTCAGTACTGGTTTGGCTATATGTGGATGGGTGTCTTTTGGGAAGTATTTTTTTTATTACTTAAGACACCTCAGCTATGGTTTGGCACTTTATGCATTTATATAAAGTTCTAAATATATGTATTGTACTTTATATTTGCCATGAGTCAGGTTCATGTATTTCCTTCTGCAGACCGTCAGTTTCATATTTGGGGAATATAAACACTTTTTTTTAAGAAATGTATTTCTTACCTGGGGTTTAGTCTTTTTTCAATTGACTACTTCTTGCAAATTGCCGGTGGTATTAGGCCCGCGGGTGCGTCAAATGCTAAACTTTATTGCGTCATTCTTGGCGTGAAAATATTTTTGGCACGGAAAAATACATCTATGACGCAACTTCGTCATTTCCGGCGTCATACTTGACGCCGAGACCTTTCACACAGTTGCGTCAGTGATGCGAGTGTGTCATTTCGGGTTGTTTTTGGCGCCAAAAAAGTTTTACATTGTGCGTCATACTTGACGCCAAACTTTTTCATTATTTCAATACCCCATTGATGTTTGCCTCTTGCCTTTTTCTCTATCAGAGGGCTATGCTTTTTGCATTTTTTTCCCATTCCTGAAACTGTCATATAAGGAAATAGATAATTTTGCTTTATATGTTTTTCTCTTACATTTTGCAAGATGTCTCAATCTGATCCTGCTTTAGAAGTTTCTGCTGGAACATTGCTGCCTGACATTGGTTCTACCAAAGCTAAGTGCATTTGTTGTAAAATTGTAGAAATTATTTCGCCGAATGTCATTTGTAATAGTTGTCATGATAAACTTTTACATGCAGATAGTGTATCCATCAGTAATAGTACATTGCCAGTTGCAGTTCCTTCAACTTCTAATGTGCATGATATACCTGTAAATTTTAAAGAATTTGTTTCCGATTCTATCCTGAAGGCTTTGTCTGCATTTCCACCTTCTAATAAACGTAAAAGGTCTTTTAAAACTTCTCATTTAGCTGATGAAATTTCAAATGACCAGCAACATAATAATTTATCCTCTTCTGATGAGGATCTATCTGATACAGAAGATCATTCCTCAGACATTGACACTGACAAATCTACTTATTTAAAATAGAGTATATGCGTTCTTTATTAAAAGAAGTGTTAATTACTTTGGATATTGAGGTAACCAGTCCTTGACGTTCAGTCTAATAAACGTTTAAATGCTGTTTTTAAACCTCCTGTGGTTTCTCCAGGGGTTTTTCCTATTCCTGAGGCTATTTCTGGTATGATTTCTAAGGAATGGAATAAGCCAGGTGGTACTTTTTATTCCTTCTTCAATGTTTAAAAAATTGTATCCTTTACCAGCAAATTCTAGAGAGTTTTTGGAAAAAATCCCCAAAGTTGATGGGGCTATTTCTACTCTTGCTAAACGTACCACTAATCTTATGGAAGATGGTACTTCCTTTAAGGATCCTTTAGATAGGAAGCTTGAATCTTATCTAAGAAAGGCCTATTTATATTCAGGTCATCTTCTCAGACCTGCAATTTCTTTGGCTGATGTTGCGGCTGCATCAACTTTCTGGTTGGAGAATTTAACGCAACAGGAATTGAATTCCGAATTATCTAGCATTATTCGCTTACTGCCATGTGCTAATGTTATTTGTGATGCCATTTTTTATATCAAATTTGATGTTAGATCCATGTCTTTAGCTATATTAGCTAGAAGAGCTTTGTGGCTTAAATCTTGGAATGCTGATATGACATCTAAATCTAGATTACTATCTCTTTCTTTCCAAGGTAATAATTTTATTTGTTTCTCAGTTGGATTCGATTATTTCAACTGTCACTGGGGGAAAGAGGTTTTTTTTATCCCGAGGCAGAAAAACTCCAAGGGTAAATCTAAGGCTTCTAACCATTTTCGTTCCTTTCGTCAGAATAAGGATCAAAAACTCAATCCTCCCCCCCAAGGAATCTGCTTCCAATTGGAAGCCTTCCTCAAATTGGAATAAATCCAAGCCATTTAGGAAACCAAAGTCTGCCCCTAAGTCCGCATGAAGGTGCGGCCCTCATTCCAACTCAGCTGGTAGGGGGCAGATTAAGGTTTTTCAAGGATATTTGGATAAATTCTGTCCAAAATCAATGGATTCAGAGCATTGTCTCTCAAGGGTATCGAATAGGATTCAGAGTAAGACCTCCTGTGAGAAGATTTTTTTCTCTCACGTATCCCAGCAAATCCAGTAAAAGCTCAGGCTTTCCTGAAGTGTGTTTCAGACCTGGAATCTTCAGGGGCAATCATGCCAGTTCCTCTTCAGGAACAAAGTTTGGGGTTTTATTCAAATCTATTCATTGTCCCAAAAAAGGAAAATTTATTCAGACCAGTTCTGGATCTGAAAATTTTGAATCGTTATGTAAGAGTACCAACTTTCAAGATGGTGACTATAAGCACTATTCTGCCTTTTGTTCAGCGAGGACATTATATGTCCACAATAGACTTGCAGGATGCATACCTTCATATTCCGATTCATCCAGAACATTATCAGTTTCTGAGATTCTCTTTTCTAGACAAGCATTACCAATTTGTTGCTCTTCCATTTGGCCTAGCAACAGCTCCAAGAATCTTTTCAAAGGTTCTGGGTGCCTTACTCTCTGTAATCAGAGAACAGGGTTTTGCGGTGTTTCCTTATTTGGACGATATCTTGGTACTAGCTCAGTCTTTATGTACTGCAGAATCTCACACAAATCAACTAGTGTTTCTTCAAAGACATGGTTGGAGGATCAATTTACCAAAGAGTTTCTTGATTCCTCAGACAAGGGTCACCTTTTTAGGCTTCCAGAGAGATTCAGTGTCCATGACTGTCTCTAACAGACAAGAGGCGTTTAAAATTGGTTGCAGCCTGCCGGCACCTTCAGTCTCAGTCATTCCCTTCAGTAGCTATGTGCATGGAAGTTTTAGGTCTCATGACTGCAGCATCGGACGCGATCCCCTTTGCTTGTTTTCACATGAGACCTCTACAGCTTTGTATGCTGAACCAATGGTGCAGGGATTATACAAAGATATCACAATTAATATCCTTAAATCCCAATGTACGACACTCTCTGACATTGTGGATAGATCACCATTGTTTAGTTCAAGGGGCTTCTTTTGTTGGCCAACCTGGACTGTGATCACAACAGATGCAAGTCTTTCAGGTTGGGGAGCTGTTTTGGGATCTCTGACAGCACAAGGGGTTTGGAAATCTCAAGAGGCGAGATTACCAATAAATATTTTAGAACTCCGTGCAATTCTCAGAGCTTTTCAGTTTTCACCTCTGTTAAAGAGAGAACCGTTCATTTGTTTTCAGACAGACAATATCACAACAGTGGCATATTTCAATCATCAGGGTGGGACTCAGTCCCCAAGCTATGAAAGAAGTATCTTGGATACTTGCTTGGGCGGAATCCAGCTCCTGTCTAATCTCAGCAGTGCATATCCCAGGTGTAGACAATTGGGAGGCGGATTTTCTCAGCCACCAGACTTTACATCCAGGGGAGTGGTCTCTCCATCCAGATGTGTTTTCTCAGATTGTTCAGATGTGGGGTCTTCCAGAGAGAGATCTCATGGCCTCTCATCTAAACAAGAAACTTCCCAGATACCTGTCCAGGGATGTTTAGGCGGAAGCAGTGGATGCGCTGACACTTCCTTAGTGTTACCATCCTGCTTACATTTTCAAGCCTCTAGTTCTCCTTCCAAGAGTGATCTCCAAAATCATCATGGAACAGCATGGCCACACTGGTTTTGGTATGCGGATCTGGTTCGGATGTCCAGTTGCCCGCCTTGGCCACTTCTGTTACGGCCAGACCTATCTCAAGGTCCGTTTTTCGATCAGCATCTCAAATCATTAAATTTTAAGGTATGGAAATTGAACGCTTAGTACTAAGTCATAGAGGTTTCTCTGACTCTGTGATTAATACTATGTTACAAGCTCGTAAATCTGTCTCTAGAAAGATTTATTATAGAGTTTGGAAGACTTACATTTCATGGTGTTCTTCTTATAAATTTTCCTGGCATTCTTTTCGAATTCCTAGAATTTTACAGTTTCTTCAGGATGGTTTGGATAAGGGTTTGTCTGTAAGTTCCTTAAGAGGACAAATCTCTGCTCTTTCGGTTTTATTTCACAGAAAGATTGCTATACTACCTGATATACACTGTTTTGTACGGGCTTTAGTTCATATTAAGCCTGTCATTAAATCTATTTCTCCTCCTTTCAGTCTTAATTTGGTTCTGAAGGCTTTACAGGCTCCTCCATTTGAACCTATGCATTCTTTGGACATTAAACTGCTTTCTTGGAAAGTGTTGTTCCTTTTGGCCATTTCTTCTGCTAGAAGAGTTTGAGCTATCTGCTCTTTCTTGTGAGTCTCCTTTTTCTGATTTTTTTCATCAGGATAAGGCAGTTTTCTCCAACATTGGTGTGTCCGGTCCACGGCGTCATCCATTACTTGTGGGATATTCTCCTCCCCCACAGGGAAAGGCAAGGAGAGCACACAGCAAGAGCTGTCCATATAGTCCCTCCCAGGCTCCGCCCCCCAGTCAGTCTCCTTGCCGCTCTGAACAAGTAGCATCTCCTCGGGGATGGTGAGGAGTTTGTGGTGTTTAGTTGTAGTTTTTTATTCTTCTATCAAGAGTTTGTTATTTTAAAATAGTGCTGGTATGTACTATTTACTCTGAAACAGAAAGAGATGAAGAGTTCTGTTTAAAAGAGGATTATGATTTTAGCAGACAGTAACTAAAATCAGTTGCTGTTCCCACACAGGACTGTTGAGATGAGAGAACTTCAGTTGGGGGGAACAGTTTGCAGACTTTTCTGCTCAAGGTATGACTAGCCATTTTCTAACAAGACTGTGTAATGCTGGAAGGCTGTCATTTTCCCTCATGGGGATTGGTAAGCCATTTTCTTAGTCTCAAACAGAATAAAGGGCTTATTATGGGCTATACACTGGTAGACACTCTTAAGGGCTAAATCGATTGCTTTATTTAAGTATTATATGCAGTTTGAAGTTGAATTTCACACTTTTATAACATTGGGGAAGTTTTTTAGCACCAGGCACTTGTTAAGACACCTTCCCAGTCAGGAAGGGCCTTTCTCTGTAGTAGGCAGAGCCTCATTTTCGCGCCATTACTGTGCAGTTACTTTTGAGTACAGTACATGCAGCTGCATGTGTGTGGGTCTGGAATCCACTAAAAACGTTCCTAGAAGGCTTCATTTGATATCATATACCCCCCTGGGATTGGTGAAGTCGCAGCAAAGGCTGTAGCTGGGACTGTAAGGGGGTTAAAAATTAAAAACGGCTCCGGTTTCCACATTTTAAGGGTTAACAGCTTGAAAATTGGGGTGCAATACTTTGAATGCATTAAGACACTGTGGTGAAAATTTGGTAAAGATTGGATAATTCCTTCATAGTTTTTCACATATTCAGTAATAAAGTGTGCCCTGTTTAACATTTAAAGAGACAGTAACGGTTTTGTTTTAAAACAGTTTTTGTGCTTTATTAACCAGTTTAAGCCTGTTTAACATGTCTGTACCTTCAGATAGATCATGTTCTGTATGTATGGTAGCCAATGTGGTTCCCCCTTCAAATATGTGTGATAATTGTGCCATAGCGTCCAAACAAAGTAAGGACAGTACTGTCACAAATTGTAAAGTTGCCCAGGATGATTCCACAGATGAAGGAAGTAGACATAGTTCTACATCATCTCCTTCTGTGTCTATACCAGTTATGCCCGCGCAGGCGACCCCTAGTACTTCTAGCGCGCCAATGCTTGTTACTATGCAGCAATTGACGGCAGTAATGGATAACTCCATAGCTAATATTTTATCCAAAATGCCAGCATTTCAGAGAAAGCGCGATTGCTCTGTTTTAAACACTGTAGAGCAGGAGGGCGCTGATGATAATTTTTCTGTCATACCCTCACACCAATCTGAAGTGGCAGTGAGGGAGGGTTTGTCAGATGGGGAAATTTCTGATACAGGAAGAATTTCTCAGCAGGCAGAATCTGATGTTGTGACATTTAAATCAAAATTAGAGCATCTCCGCGCATTACTTAAGGAGGTGCTATCTACTCTGGATGATTGTGACAATCTGGTCAACCCAGACAAATTGTGCAAGATGGACAAGTTCCTTGAGGTCCCGGTGCACCCTGATGCTTTTCCGATACCTAAACGGGTGGCGGACATAGTGAATAAGGAGTGGGAGAAGCCAGGCATACCTTTTTGTCCCCCCCTTTTGTCCTATATTTAAGAAATTGTTCCCTATGGTCGACCCCAGGAAGGACACATGGCAAACAGTCCCTAAGGTCGAGGGGGCGGTTTCTACTCTAGCCAAGCGCACGACCATTCCTATTGAGGACAATTGTGCTTTCAAAGATCCTATGGATAAAAAATTGGAGGGTTTGCTTAAAAAGATTTTTGTACAGCAAGGTTACCTCCTTTAACCTATTTCGTGCATTATTCCTGTCACTACAGCGGCGTGGTTCTGGTTCGAGGAACTGGAAAAGTCGCTCAGTAGGGAGACTCCGTATGAGGAAGTCATGGACAGAATTCACGCACTTAAGTTAGCGAATTCCTTTATTTTAGACACCGCTTTGCAGTTAGCGAGGTTAGCGGCGAAAAATTCAGGGTTTACAATTGGGGCGCGTAGAGCGCTCTGGCTAAAGTCTTGGTCGGCGGATGTATCTTCCAAGACAAAATTGCTTAATACCCCTTTCAAAGGTAAGACCCTTTTTGGGCCAGAATTGAAAGAGATTATTTCAGACATCACTGAGGGAAAGGGCCATGCCCTCCCACAAGATAAACCTTTCAAGGCTAAGAATAAGTCCAATTTTCGTTCCATTCGCAATTTCAGGAACCGACCGGCTTCCAACTCGGCAGCCTCTAGACAAGAGCGTAACGCTTCCCAGACTAAACCAGCTTGGAAATCCATGCAAGGCTGGAACAAGGGTGAACAGGCCAAGAAGCCTGCTGCTGCTACCAAAACAGCATGAAGGGGTAGCCCCCGATCCGGGACCGGATCTAGTAGGGGGCAGACTCTCTCTCTTTGCTCAGGCTTAGGCAAGAGATGTTCAGGATCCCTGGACACTAGAAATAGTCTCTCAGGGTTTTCTTCTGGAGTTCAAGGAACTACCCTCAAGGGGAAGGTTCCACATGTCTAACTTATCTTCAAACCAAATAAAGAGACAGGCATTCTTACATTGTGTAGAAGACCTGTTAAAGATGTGAGTGATACACCCAGTTCCAACTGTGGAACAAGGTCGGGGGTTTTACTCAAATCTGTTTGTAGTTCACAAAAAAGAGGGAATTTTCAGACCAATTCTGGATTTAAAAATTCTAAACAAATTTCTCAGAGTTCCATCGTTCAAATGGAAACCATTCGAACAATTTTATCTACAATCCAGGAGGGTCAATTTATGACTACCGTGGATTTAAAGGATGCGTATCTACATATTCCTATCCACAAAGATCATCCAAGGATTTTCAAAAGGTGCTAGGGTCCCTTCTAGAGGTTCTAAGACCAAGAGGTATTGCAGTGGCACCTTATCTGGACGACATTCTAATCCAAACGTCGTCTCTTTCCAAAGCAAAGGCTCATACAGACATTGTTCTAGCCTTTCTCATATCTCACGGGTGGAAGGTGAACGTAGAAAAGAGTTCCCTGTCTCAGTCGACAAGAGTTCCCTTCTTGGGAACGATAATAGATTCTTTAAAAATTAAGATCTTCCTGACAAGTCAGAAAGTCAAAGCTTCTAAAGCTCGTCAAGTTCTTCACTCTATTCTGCAGCCTTCCATAGCTCAGTGCATGGTAGTAGTAGGGTTGATGGTTGCAGCAATGGACATAGTTCCTTTTTGCTCAAATTCATCTAAGACCATTACAACTGTGCATACTCAAGCAGTGGAATGGGGACTATACAGACTTGTCTCCAAAGATTCAAGTAGACCAGATGACCAGAGACTCACTCCGTTGGTGGTTGTCACAGGATCACCTGTCTCAGGGAATGAGTTTCCGCAGACCAGAGTGGGTCATTGTCACGACCGACGCCAGTCTATTAGGCTGGGGCGCGGTCTGGGATTCCCTGAAAGCTCAGGGTCTATGGTCTCAGGAAGAGTCTCTGCTCCCCATAAACATCCTGGAACTGAGAGCGATATTCAATGCTCTCCGGGCTTGGCCTCAACTAGCGAAGGCCGGATTCATAAGATTCCAGTCAGACAACATGACGACTCTAGCTTACATCAACCATCAGGGAGGAACAAAGAGTTCCTTGGCGATGAGAGAGGTATCCAAGATCATCAAATGGGCGGAGGATCACTCCTGCCATCTATCTGCAATTCACATCCCAGGAGTAGACAACTGGGAGGCGGATTATCTGAGTCGTCAGACTTTCCATCCGGGGGAGTGGGAACTCCACCCGGAGGTTTTTGCCCAGTTGACTCAATTATGGGACATTCCAGACATGGATCTGATGGCGTCTCGTCAGAACTTCAAGGTTCCTTGCTACGGGTCCAGATCCAGGGATCCCAAGGCGACTCTAGTGGATGCATTAGTGACGCCTTGGTCGTTCAACCTAGCATATGCATTTCCACCGTTCCCTCTCCTTCCCAGGCTTGTAGCCAGGATCAAACAGGAGAAGGCCTCAGTGATTCTGATAGCTCCTGCGTGGCCACGCAGGACTTGGTATGCAGACCTGGTGAATATGTCATCGGCTCCACCATGGAAGCTACCTTTGAGACAGGATCTTCTAGTGCAAGGTCCATTCGAACATCCAAATCTAGTTTCTCTCCAGCTGACTGCTTGGAAATTGAACGCTTGATTTTATCCAAGCGCGGGTTTTCAGATTCAGAGATAGATACTCTGGTCCAAGCCAGAAAACCTGTGACTAGAAGGATTTACCATAAAATATGGAAAGGATATATCTGTTGGTGTGAATCCAAGGGATTCTCATGGATTAATATTCCCAGGATCCTCTCCTTTCTAACAAGGTTTGGATAAGGGATTGTCAGCGAGTTCTCTAAAAGGACAGAGATCTGCTTTATCTGTCTTGTTACACAGACGACTGGCAGCTGTGCCAGATGTACAAGCTTTTGTACAGGCTTTGGTCAGAATCAAACCTGTTTACAGACCTTTGACTCCTCCCTGGAGTCTAAATTTAGTTTTTTCAGTTCTTCAAGGGGTTCCATTTGAACCCTTACATTCCATAGATATCAAGTTACTATCTTGGAAAGTTCTGTTTTTGGTTGCTATTTCTTCTGCTAGAAGAGTTTCTGAACTATCTGCTTTGCAGTGTGATCCACCCTATCTGGTGTTCCATTCAGATAAGGTTGTTTTGCGTACCAAGCCTGGTTTTCTTCCAAAAGTTGTTTCCAACAAGAATATTAACCAGGAAATAGTTGCCCCTTCTTTGTGTCCGAATCCAGTTTCAAAGAAGGAACATTTGTTACACCATTTAGATGTAGTCCGTTCTTTAAAGTTCTATTTAGAAGCAACAAAGGATTTCAGACAAAACTTCTTTTTTGTTTGTCGTTTATTCTGGTAAGAGGAGAGGACAAAAAGCTACTGCTACCTCTCTTTCTTTCTGGCTGAAAAGCATTATCCGATTGGCTTATGAGACTGCCGGACGGCAGCCTCCTGAACGAATCACAGCTCACTCTACTAGGGCTGTGGCTTCCACATGGGCCTTCAAGAACGAGGCTTCTGTTGATCAGATATGTGAGGCAGCAACTTGGTCTTCTCTGCACTCTTTTGCCAAATTCTACAAATTTGATACTTTTTGCTTCTTCGGAGGCTATTTTTGGGAGAAATGTTTTGCAAGCCGTGGTGCCTTCTGTTTAGGTAACCTGATTTGCTCCCTCCCTTCATCCGTGTCCTAAAGCTTTGGTATTAGTTCCCACAAGTAATGGATGACGCCGTGGACCGGACACACCAATGTTGGAGAAAACAGAATTTATGCTTACCTGATAAATTACTTTCTCCAACGGTGTGTCCAGTCCACGGCCCGCCCTGGTTTTTTAATCAGGTTTGAAAAATTTCTCTCTATACACTAGTCACCACGGCACCCTATAGTTTCTCCTTTTTTTCTCCTAACCGTTGGTCGAATGACTGGGGGGGGCGAAGCCTGGGAGGGACTATATGGACAGCTCTTGCTGTGTGCTCTCCTTGCCTTTCCCTGTGGGGGAGGAGAATATCCCACAAGTAATGGATGACGCCGTGGACCGGACACACCGTTGGAGAAAGTAATTTATCAGGTAAGCATAAATTCTGTTTTGCGGACTTCTTTTCAATGTTTACCTAAGGTTGTGAATTTTAACAACATTAATAGAGAAATTGTTGTCCCTTCCTTATGTCCTAATCCTAAGAATTCTTTGGAAAGATCCTTCCATTCGTTGGATGTGGTAAGAGCTTGAAATATTATGTGGAAGCTACTAAAGATTTCAGGAAGACTTCCAGTCTATTTGTTATATTTTCTGGTTCTAGGAAAGGTCAGAAGGCTTTTGCTATTTCCTTGGCTTCTTGTTTGAAACTTTTGATTCATCAAGCTTTTTTGGAGTCGGGTCAGGCCACGCCTCAGAGAATTGCAGCTCATTCTACTAGATCAGTCTCCACTTCGTGGGCTTTTAAGAATGAAGCTTCAGTTGATCAGATTTGCAAAGCAGCAACATGGTCTTCTTTGCATACATTTACTAAATTCTACCGTTTTGATGTGTTTGCTTCTTCGGAAGCAGTTTTTGATAGAAAAGTTCTTCAGGCAGCTGTTTCAGTTTGTCTTCTGCTTTTGATTTAAGTGTTTTTTTCTTTTAATTATGAAAATAAACTTCTTTTTTTGGGGTTGTGGATGAATTTTTTTTCAGTGAAAAATGGCTGTTTTTATTTTATTCCCTCCCTCTCTAGTGACTCTTGAGTGGAGATCCACATCTTGGGTATTGCTATCCCATACGTCACTAGCTCATGGACTCTTGCCAATTACATGAAAGAAAACATAATTTATGTAAGAACTTACCTGATAAATTCATTTCTTTCATATTGGAAAGAGTCCATGAGGCCCACCCTTTTTTATGGTGGTTATGATTTTTTGTATAAAGCAGAATTATTTCCAAATTTCTTTTGTTGATGCTTTCTACTCCTTTCTTTATCACCCCACTGCTTGGCTATTCGTTAAACTGAATTTTGGGTGTGGTGAGGGGTGTATTTATAGGCATTTTGAGGTTTGGGAAACATTGCCCCTCCTGGTAGGATTGTATATCCCATACGTCACTAGCTCATGGACTCTTGCCAATATGAAAGAAATTAATTTATCAGGTAAGTTCTTACATAAATTATGTTTTTGCCAGAAAAATCAAGTAGACGGGTCAGTACATGTACAATATCTTAATAAAAACAACTTCCCACTGTTTTAACAATCACTCAATAATAGAATATCTGTCTTAATATAATATGCTTTTTTTTTTTTTTTCTTTTTTTTTTTTTATCATGGAGAAGGTTTTATATCTTGTTCCAAAACTGTATTACAGGGGATAGTAGTTTAAAGACCATGCATTTGTTTCTTGTTACCATTTTAAACAAAGCTTCAATGACAGTGGTCAAGGATGAAATAACTTTCTAAAAACTTTTTATTTTTGTTTATTTGCTAAACTATGACTATAGTATGTATGTATACAAAACAAGGAAATGGATTGCACTCTCAAACTGGACCCGGGTACACATCCTATGACCATGCAAAATGCACAGCCCTGGGCACTCAATAGCGCTCACAACCAGCTGCAAGCCCATAAGGAAAATTAGAAAACAAATCCTCACCAAACACAGAGAGTCTGGCACTCACTACGTATGTATGTCTCTGAAGTTTAACCGCCAAGGATTTTGAAACACCACTGTACTGTTAAGGGGTAGTTAACCCCTTAACTACCAAGGACGTGTCAGGCACTTACTACAAAAAGTGTCAGTTAGTGACCAAGGACGTGCCTGACACGTCCTCTGGGGTTTCAAGCGCTGGAAGCAATCGTGATCGCGTTCAGGATATTGCAGTGATGTCTCGATATTGAGGCATCACTGCAATACCCTTTTCTACCCACCGATGCATAGAGAGCCACTCTGCGGCCCTCTGCATCGGCCATCGATGATGCAGATTGTTGGTTGGTGGGTGGGAGCAGCAGCAGGGAGGCTGGTGGGCGGCCCATTGGTGGTTTAGTTCCGTATCCTGGAGGAGGGGGAAATCAATTTTGGGCAAGGGATCTGGGAAGGGGTTTAGGGTATGGGGCGGGGGGGGGGGGCAGCTACACTACAGAAAATTGGGGTTTTATTAGCTTTAAAAAAAGGCATATTTTTTTTTTGTTTTTTAACAAACTGGGTACTGGCTGCCAGCTGCCAGTACCCAAAATGGCGGTAACTAGGTAGAGGGGGGAGGGTTAGAGAGCGCTTTGGGGGGTATCAGGGAAATTGGGGGCTAAGGGGGATCCAACACTGCAGAATAACTATATAAAAAAATGCCTTATTTTAGTACTGGTAGACTTTCTGCCAGTACTTAAGATGGCAGTGACAATTGTGATGTGGGGGAAGGGAAGAGAGCTGTTTGAGGGGGATCTAATTAACGCCTTAACTGCTGGGCATAATACAAGTGTGGTGTGCAAAGGCATTTAGTGGCCTAATTACCAAAAAGCAACGCCAAAGCTATATGTCTATTTCTGAACAAAGGGGATCCAAAAGAAGCATTTACAACAATTTGTGTCACGATTGCACAAGCTGTTTGTAAATAATTTCAGTGAGAAACCTAAAGTTTGTGAGAAAGTGAACGATTTTTATTTGATTGCATTTGGCGGTGAAATGGTGACATGAAATATAACAAAATGGGCCTAGATCAATACTTTGGGTTGTCTACTAAAAAAAAAAATATATACATGTGAAGGGTTATTCTGGGTTTCCTGACAAATATCGGTGTTAAAATGTAACTATCACTAATAATGAAAACAAAAATGGTTTGGGAATAGCAAAGTGCTACTTGTACTTATTGCCCTATAACTTGCAAAAAAAGCAAAGAACATGTAAACATTGGGTATTTCTAAACACAGGACAACATTTAGAAACTATTTAGCATGGGTGTTTTTGGTGGTTGTAGATTTTGGGGGACAAAGTTAGGAAAAGTGTTTTTTGTTATCATATTTTATAATTATTTTTTTTAGTAAATTACATGAGATGATTAAAATAATGGTATCTTTAGAAAGTCCATTTAATGTCAAACACGGTATATAATATGTGTGGGTACAGTAAATGAGTAAGAGGAAAATTACAGCTAAACGCACACTGCAGAAATGTAAAAATAGCCCTGGTCCCAAACGGTCAGAAAATTGTAAAGTGCTCTGGTCACTAAGGGGTTAAACTAAACTTAGCGCTATTGCACCTAATTTATGTTACTTCAAACATGTTTTCAAGTTGTTAAACACTCTGGCAAGTGAAAATAAAGCAAAAACTGCCTTTTTTTTTTTTTCACTAAAAGGTGGATTTCACCCCATGGGAATTGTTTGCACGTTGCAAATTCCAAACTGCTTAGTTGTAATCATTGCACTTTTTCCCATAGTTAATGATGTGGTCATCTGTTCTGGATGGTCATGTAAAGAAAAACCTTGAATTATTTCACTGTTGCTTCTCACAATATAGTCTGTTTGCTTTCACTCCACACAGCTTTTTTTTTTTATCTAACTTTAAATGACCATAAGTGTTTATTCTTTGCTTCCTTTTCAGTCCCAGCAGACCTAACTCCTGAGGAACGTATTGAGTTGGAGAACATCCGCCGTCGGAAACAGGAACTGCTGGATGAGATCCAGAGACTTCGGGATGAGCTTAGTGAGGCCATGAACGAGGTGGAAGGACTAGAGGCCAATGAAGGAAGGTGAGATTGTATTTTACTGCTAAATTAAAGGGGTGCTTTGCTATATGTTGTATATCTAGCTTGCTCAGTATAGGATTATATTTGTCATCTTCAAATGTGTAGGTCAGTGGTTTTTTAATATTTTGTTATGACTTGTTAAGAAAACCACAAGATGCATAGAAACCCTTTGGGCATATGATTTGTATTAACTCTACAGTGACATTAATTTCTTCCTGTGTAACGCAGCACTGTGAGCAAAAGTCCCATGTATCAGTTTTGAGCAACTGTAAAGTTAAAGGGACAGTAAAGTCAAAATTACACTTTCATGATTCAGATAGAGCATATCATTTTAAACAACTTTCCAATTTACTTCTGTTATCAAATTTGCTTCATTCTCACCGTATCTTCTATTGAAGAGTAAAACTAGGTAGGCTCATAAGAGCTCAGTAGTGTGCACATATCTTTAGTACTCTATGGCAACTGTTTTGCAACATTATTTTGTAGATTTATTATGCAATGTTGCATTCACTGCTGCCATAGAGTTTTAAAGTGAAGGTAAAGTTCACTGTATGTCATTATGTATTTTTGATTGTTAACCTAAATGAATGGTACTTTAATTCATCATTTTTTTTTTTATTAAGTATAAACTCAGATTTATATCGTTATACTTACATTTGGGCTATCCATAAAATCAACCCTATATTTTTCTTTTTTTTTTATTCCCATGTCACGTTTTTTTATCATCCAATTGAAATTCTGGCCGTTAGGTGGCCAGAGATAGACATCATCCGCCTCCTGTATCCTCTGCGCATGCGTTTAGTATCTCTATGGTATACTTGTAGCAAAAGCGCGCGCCCGTTTCGCGCATGCGCATTGCAAAACATTTTCTATTATTGTCGGAGATTGTCGCAAGTGATTTGAAGAAAAAAAAAGTGGATTACCGCATGCGCATTGCAATCAGTAGACGACGCTATGCGCATGCGTTGTTCCTTGTCTGCTCGTGAACACACTTTGGAGATACGTATAGAGCGGGTGGGACCGCTCTATACGTCATTCATTATGAAATAAGGAAATGGCTAATGGGAGGAGTGAGGAACGGCACAGTAGGGTAATTTTAAACATCTTTATCATATAAATATATGCTCGTTTTCAGAAAATAAGTTAGCGATGATAATCTTTTCACTGTGACTAAATTGATGATGTATAGGGATAGTTGAACATTTACCTTCACTTTAATATATAAAATAAAAAAGGTGCACATTTTGTTAATGGAAGTAATTGGGAACGTTGTTTATAATTGCCTGCTCTATCTGAATCTATTAAAGTTTCATTTTGACGTAAGTGTCCCTTTTTTAATTGCATTTTTGAATGCAAAACAGGTTTCAAAAAATATTTTCATAAAATCTAAACTAAAATCACGTTTCATAAAAATAAATTGATTCCCCCCTCCCCCCATATTGCAAAGCGCTAGTTTGCAGTATACTTGCAGGTGTTGTGTTTGAACCAGTAATAACTTTATTTTATTAGAAGCCTTTTTACTAAAATGTGCTTGTGCTCTTTGTAACTCATTACTTTGGCTTGTTTGTGGTTGATTTTCTTATAAATGTGGCTTTTACATGCAGCTTGTTCATCTTTAGACACGTTTTCCGTTCCCTTTTAAATGTCAATCTGATGCTTTAATGACTACACGTTTGTGTAGGTGGTTGACTGGTCTGTAGGTTTCTAAATAAACGTTTTAATTATTTTTAACCTTTGCAGTAAAACTCTACAGAGAAATCGTAAAATAGGAATGGGAAGAAAGAAGTTTAATATGGATCCCAAAAAGGTATGCCAGTATATAAAGTGCATGTGGAGTCTTATTTAACGTGCTGTTCTAATATGGGGTTTAAAAAGAGTTTTTTGCATATGGGTGAGCTGTACGATCAGTAGCTGTCTACTTAGTGCAGTCATTGCAAATACCCCTCATTTTCTGCTTTTAATAAAAACTCTGAAGGGTGTTTATTTTCAGCCAATTAATATCTTTAGTGCAGAGGCTCTGCTGTTGCAACGTAATACTATACAGTGATCAGGGGTTCCATTTCCATATTCTGAATCAGGTTGGGTGTTTAATAAATGTTTTTATAATTGTTACAATTTTTGTATTTTGAGTATTATGAATATTATTACTTATACTATTAGTATTATTGCTTCTACTACTCATGATAGAGAGCATCAGATCACCGGCCCTGCACCACCTGTCATCCATATGTATTCATGGGCTGCAGTTTCATGGTTATCCCCATCAGATAATACCCCTGCCCATGAAGTCTCACTGTGAGCCACATACCCACACCAGATTTCTGGCCCTGTAGTCCCTCTTCTAGCTCCTTTTATATAACCTGAAGACTGTCTTTCTTTTTCTTCTTCTTTATCTTCCTCTCCATGTAGTGAGTTGCAGCAACAAAAGCCATCACCCTTTTTTGCAGCGCTCTGAGTGCCATGCATTGTACTTGTGACATAGGTTGCTAACCTCTATGCTAGTGTTTGAGATGGGACTGACACGGTTTTAAGGTTGATGAAAGCTGACCTTTCACAAGTAATTTTTGGAAACTCTACTCTTAAAGTGTAATCTACACCTTTAGTCATCTTAAAGTGTTAACTAAGATTAAGCTGCAAATTATCCTCCTGCACCTTTTTCTATATCATGCAGCAGGAATGGTAACAAAAAAGTTATTTTAAAATTAACATTGTTTCTGGCCACTTTAAAATGGCTGCCAAGCTCCCCCACTGATGACATCACGATCTGGGCTGCATATGACGTCCAATCACAAAAGGGCTCACTAGTTGGATTCAACAGACTGACAATTCTATTCAGCACAGTGCTTAGCTGTAGCCCAGGTCATGATGTCATTAGTGTGTGGAGCTTTGCAGCCATATCAAAGTGGCCAGAAACAATATTCATTCTAAAATAATTTTTTTTTTTTTTTTTTTTTTTTTTTTTTTTAACCATTCCTGCTGCATGATATAGAAGGGGGGGGGGGGGCAGGAGGCTATTTGTAGCTTAACCTAAGTTAAGACTTTTAGATGACTAAGGTGTAGACAAACTCCCTAGAAGGGCAAGGACCACAAAGATAAATTCCATACTCAGTAAAAAATCACTATGACCAGAGCGCCACCCTCCGATCCAAGACACAGCACCATACAACTTATGCTCCAAATCCTCTAGTTCCCCATTGTATCTTAGTCAAGACAAAAACCTGGCAGACTAGATAAGCATAGACAGGGCAACTGCCTTAGCAGCTAAAAAAACATAAATTATGCCTAGCCACCAGGAGGAGACAGACACCCCAGCCGAAGGCTTAAATACTTCCCCCACTTCCCTCATCCCCCAGTCATTCTTTGCCTTTCGTCACTGGAGGTTGGCAGAAAAGTGTCAGAAGATTTAAGATAGTCTCTTATGTAGGGTAGTACTCTTCGAAATAGGACTGGGGTTTTAAGTAATCCTGTCAGCCTCTGTGAGAGCATGGGTGAAGGTTAGAGTCCGGAGATGCAGGGAGAGTCTTTCTGCGAAACCATCCCGACTCATATTAACAGCTCCTTGGCAATCGGTGTTGACGAGTTTCACTGCCTGCCTTTAATCACTCAAGTCCATGTCCGAAGCGAAGCTACCATCTGTCACACTTGAAGGGCCGTGTTCCTGTTCCACAGCTCAGATTCCGGTAAGATCGTTTTAATTTTATTTCATGTAATGTTAACGAAAGAAGTCAGAGTCCCAGTGGGACTCCTTTATCTTAAGGAATCAAGGGTTAATATCTCCTGAGGGGGGTTATATGAACAGGTGGGACTTTAATCATGTTTTATGTGATTCTGTCTGCTAATGTGTAGTGATACTTGGCTACTCGGAACATAACTGGCTTACAGTTTAGATTTGCGCGCCCTTTTTAAAAACTTGCACGGTGCATCTTGTGACCGGGTGCGGTTACGTTGTATTCCACTTCCGTATTCTGACCGAGTGGAGACGGAGAGTGTCTGCTCGTTGGTTGTCTGGTTCACAGGAGGTGGTGAGTGCCCCAGCCATTGGGGTGTAAAAAAAAAAAAAAAAAAAAAAAAAAAAAAAATAGGGTGCCGTTTAGTGTTAGCCCATATTTGCAATCCCAAAGTTATGAAGGATTCTGATTTTTTTTTTTGAGATATGGTTATCTCCAATTCAGAGAATGTGTCTTGTGAAGAATATGAAATGGCCCGGGTTATCCATGCCCATCAGTTATGTTCCGATTGCCGTTCCAGAGTACTCTCTTCTCTTGAACCAGGGAACTTGGAGTGCGTTGGGCCATCCGCCCCCGAGGATTCCATGTCCTGTGAGGCGCATGCCCCAGAACCTTCTTTTGCTACACAAGCAGGTGTCCCTATGGCCACTACTCCTCCGGAAGGCGGCTTGTTTCCTCCAGAGGTTACGGCATGGTTCCGCATGGCCATATCTATAGCGCTGACTCATTTATATCTCCCAAGTGAAATATTTTTAAGGTGCTGTCTGTGTTCTGTCAACCAGGGCCCCGTCGGGCATGAGATCTCCTGATTCAGTTTGGCCTTCTGGAGAAGTGATGGCCTCTGAGGCTTCAGGGGCCCCAACCTCTGGGTTGTCCATCGATCCGGCAAGAGATAATTTTGCCTTCTGTTGTGTAGGCTGGCACGTCTTTGTGTCCTACTGAGGCATGTTTTGGCAGTGCTGGAGGATTCTAGTCCTAGTGGGCCGAGGGATCCACGGCCTTCTGTGCTGGATGGCAAGCTGGGTTAGACGTTTGGGGATGAAACCAATCTCCTTGACGTCCCCATTTTTTCATTCTTTTTTTTATGTATCGGTTCTGAGCTTGAGAGAACGGGGCCTATGATCGGTTGGTCCGGTTGGCGTGCCTATTCTCCTTGGGCGTTCACCCGCTGGTGCTGCCTTTATTTTATTTTAATTCAGTTAGTATGCGTTTTGATTTGTTTTAAAAGAGCTTGTCTGATATCATGGTCGAATACTTTGGTATTCTATGGACAGGTGCTGGGAGGACTTTGCCTCTTTAGATACGCGTGGCCTCCTTCCCTATTTGGGTCTCTGTGAGCTGGGCCCACTCTTGGAGGTGTTCTTTTTTTTAATTAAGGGACCTTTCGGTTTCCTCGGTTCTCCTTTGCCCTGTCCCCTTGGGGGTTTTGGCTAGTATCCCCTTCATTTGTGAGGGGTGAGTGGTGGGGGACAGTCTGTTGGGCGACTCTCTTGGTGGACTGTTGGCTGAGTCAAGTCCGTTTTGCGGTCTCTAGTTTGACTCTGGACTTGCTGCGAGTCAATGTCATTTGGGCTTTTCCTTTAAAGAGTTTCTCGGCTTCAGATGAAACGGGATTTTTTTATTGGGCAGAGGTTCAGGCCTGGTACCCTCAGTATGGGCTGCCTATTATACCCTCCCGTCTTGGCATTCAGTGTCCTCTATAGCTTGGGTATTGTTTCCCCAAAAGTAATGAATGCAGCTGTGGACTCATTCCATTTAAGAAGAAAAAAATAAATTATGCTTACCTGATAATTTCTTTTTCTTCTGATGGAAAGAGTCCACAGCTCCCCACCCGTAATTTTATGTGGGGCGTCATATTCTTCTGGCACCTTTTTCACCCTGATATTTCTTCTACTGTTCCTTGGCAGAATGACTGGGGGATGAGGGGAGTGGGAGGAGTATTTAAGCCTTTGTCTGGGGTGTCTTTGTCTCCTCCTGGTGGCCAGGTTCTTAATTCCCAAAAGTAATGAATGCAGCTGTGGACTCTTTCCATCAGAAGAAAAGGAAATGATCAGGTAAGCATAATTTATGTGTTTTTTTGGGGGGGTTTTAGCTGCTGGGACAGTTGCCCTTTCTATGCTTATCTAGTCTGCCAGGATTTTGTCTAGACTATGATACAATGAGGAGCTCGAGGATTTGGAGCACCATAGGTTGTATGGTGATGTGTCTTGGATCGAAGGGTGGCCCTCTGGTCATCCTAGTGATTTTTTCCTGAGTATGGAATTTATCTTTCTGGTCCTTGCCCTTCTAGGGAGTTTGTCTCCCTGGGCAGTGGTCCTGTAGCAACCTTGGGTTTGCGCCTGTTTTTTTTTGCTTTTGCATTTTTTTTTTCTTCCCTTGTTGGATTGTCCTTTTGGATCTCTACTTGGGTCCTTTGTTCTCCCTCTCGGGGTAGATAGAGGTTCTTGTCCTTTAGGTCGGGGGGTATGCTTTGTGGGAGTTGAGGGCCGACTCCTCAGAGATTTTTGTGCTCAGCGGTCTCTGGGGATTTTGAGTGGTCCCTAGCACGGCTTTGCAGGTTGTGGAACTGATGAGCAGTTACCTGGGCTTTGTTGTTTTTTGTAGGGTGATGGGTAATTTCAGACTTTAAAAAGAAAAAAAAAATGTTGGATGCGCCAAAATATATGTACTACAAAAATTATTTATACAACAAAGTGCATATAAAATGTGACCCTTAATAGTGCTAAATTGCATCATTATAGTGGTAGATTTCGATATTCTCCAGATAATTTCAGGCTTTGGTGCCTTTCGAAGGGGCCGCATTTTTTGTACCCGCCCTTTGTTTGCATTCAGTGTCCTCTATAGCTTGGGTATTGTTTTCCCAAAAGTAATGAATGCAGCTGTGGACTCTTCCCGTTTAAGAAGAAAAACTTAAATTATGCTTACCTGATCATTTTTCTTTTCTTCTGACGGGAAGAGGCCACTGCTCCCCGACCACGTTTATCGATGAGGCGGCTGTAATTTAGTTTCTTCTTCTGTCACCTTTTTCACCCTGATATTTCTCCTACTGTTCCTTGTTCCCTCAGCAGAATGACTGGGGGATGAGGGAAGTGGGGGAGGTATTTAAGCCTTTGGCTGGGGTGTCTTTGTTGCCTTCTGGTGGCCAGGTTCTGAATTTCCAAAAGTAATGAATGCTGCTGTGGACTCTTCCCGTCAGAAGAAAAGAAAATTATCAGCTAAGCATAATTTACCTTTTAAAGGTTAAGCTTAAAGGAGACAAAGCATTATACAATAACACCTGTGTTTTTAAGCTATCTTTAGAATTAAACACACATCAAGTAAATTTTGAGGTGCACAATATTGCATTTCAGATTTACTTGCAAGCACTTTTACAATATGTTTACTTTTGCAAGAACTGCTTCTAAGAAGATAGCAGTGGTTTTAAAAAGGACAAACCCAGGATGTCCTATACAGAGCCAGCAGTGACTCTAGCAATCAGGCAAGTGAGCAGATCCCCATGCAGACATGTTTCGTGCACCAGGTGCACTTGTTCGCTGCTTACCTGGGGATCAGCCCATCCGCATCTGACATTACTGCATTTTTGGAGTACCATGAATGAACTCTTTGTTTGTAAATGCAATATCTGTCTGGGAAAAACACAAAGAATCCATAGCCACAGAGCAAACTAGTAAATTGTTTCTGTTCCAAACATTGTTCTCCATTAGTAGTTGTATTATATCATTTGATTTATAAACTGTGTAAACCCAGGACTAAGAGGTGGCACTGAATTAGGGATAGTAAGCACCTTGATATTGTTATATAGTGTTCAGTTACGTTTAAGGAAACCACTTTTACAATATATTTTCATTGTTTATTTTGTCCCCTTTTCATTAAATTTTAGCTCTGAAAATTGAGCAATTTCTAATATTTAGAACTTGAAATGCACCCTGCCGACTTACCAAGGCTAACCCTGCTACATATGTTCCTAACTTGCTTTATCAGATAACAAATGCAAAACTGTGCATGTTATAATAATTGCTAGCTTTGTTGTCTGTGGGCTAATGACCAAATTGCTCTTCCAAATAAGGCAAATGGTTGGTGGAGTTTGCCTATTGAAAAAATAATGGCTGTATAAAGGTTGTTTGATTTAAAAGCATTGACTTGGCTGATGTGTTATTGTATAGCAACAAAACAGAAATATATATTAATTACAGTGTTTACTCTCTATTTAACTCTAGCTACAATGATCACATTTTACCAGTTGATCATCATATAAGCTATGTGACAATGTATCATCCTGTAAAGCAATGCACATCTATCACTGGTTTACTAGTCGGGGAGAAAAGTTACTAGTCCACTTAAAGGGATACGAAAGTCGAAATTACTTTCATGATTCAGATAGAGCATGTGATTTTAAGACACTTTTAACTTTGCTTGTATTTTCAAATATGCTTCGTTCTCTTGGTATCCCTTGTTGAAAAAGAAAATACCCATATCCTACACTAGTAGGAGCTAGCTACTGATTGGTGCCTGCACACATTTGTCTCTTGTGATTGGCTAACTAGATGTGTTCAGCTAGATGACAGTAGTGCAATGCTGTTCCTTCCGCAAAGGATATCAAGATAATGAAGACAATTAGATAACAGATGTAAATTGGAAAGTTCTTTAAAATGGTATGTTCTATCTAAATCATTAAAGAAAATGTTGGGGTTTCTTGTCCCTTTATTGTTTAATATTTTGGGGGGGGGGGGTGGTGTCAAATGTAACAGTTTTCTACTTTTAACATTTTATATCTCTGATTTGTATCAAAAAACAAAAAAAATGTATCACAACCCTTCTGCCTTAACGACCAAGGACGTACGCCACACGTCCTCAAAAAAAAATACAGTTTAATGACCGAGGACTTGTGGCGTACGTCCTTGGTCTGGAAAGCAGCTGGAAGCGATCCTGCTAGCTTCCAGCTGCTTTCTGGTTATTGCAGTGATGCCTCAACATCGAGGCATCCTGCAATAACCCCCCTTGGCCATCCGATGCAGAGAGAGCCACTCTGTGGCCCTCTCTGTACCGGACATCGATGGACGGTTTCGTTGGTGGGTGGGAGCCAGTCTGGGAGGCGGGTGGGCGGCCATCGATGGGCCGTATGATGTGGAGGGGGGCGGGATCGTGGGCGGGAATGCCGGGTGCGCGCACGTGCACGCGCGGGGGTAGGAAGCGGGTGGGAACCGCTACACTACAGAAAAATGATGGGAGAAAAGTGGCAGTGATTGCCAAATATATTTAAATATATGTAGATCTGAGAGATCTGGGAGGGGTGGTGGGTTGGTCTTTTGGGGGGGGGGGGGCAAGCTACACTACAGAAAATTATTTTTAAAAAAATAATAAAACATGTTTTACTATAAACTGGGTACTGGCAGACAGCTGCCAGTACCAAAGATGGCTACTAATAAGTTAGAGGGGGATGGGTAAAGAGCTGTTTGGGGGGTATCAGGGAGGTTGGGGGCTAAGGGGGGATCCTCCAGAGCAGCATATGTAAATATGCCTTTTTTTAATTTATTTTTTATCAAGGATAGCTTTTTCTCCAACATAGGTGTGTCCGGTCCACGGCGTCATCCTTACTTGTGGGATATTCTCTTCCCCAACAGGAAATGGCAAAGAGCCCAGCAAAGCTGGTCACATGATCCCTCCTAGGCTCCGCCTACCCCAGTCATTCTCTTTGCCGTTGTACAGGCAACATCTCCACGGAGATGGCTTAGAGTTTTTTAGTGTTTAACTGTAGTTTTTCATTATTCAATCAAGAGTTTGTTATTTTCAAATAGTGCTGGTACGTACTATTTACTCAGAAACAGAAAAGAGATGAAGAATTCTGTTTGTATGAGGAAAATGATTTTAGCAACCGTAACTAAAATCCATGGCTGTTCCACACAGGACTGTTGAGAGCATTAACTTCAGTTGGGGGAACAGTTTGCAGTCCTTTGCTGCTTGAGGTATGACACATTCTAACAAGACGATGTAATGCTGGAAGCTGTCATTTTCCCTATGGGATCCGGTAAGCCATGTTTATTACGATTGTAAATAAGGGCTTCACAAGGGCTTATTTAGACTGTAGACATTTTTTGGGCTAAATCGATTGATATTAACACTTATTTAGCCTTGAGGAATCATTTATTCTGGGTATTTTGATATAATTATATCGGCAGGCACTGTTTTAGACACCTTATTCTTTAGGGGCTTTCCCAAAGCATAGGCAGAGTCTCATTTTCGCGCCGGTGTTGCGCACTTGTTTTTGAGAGGCATGGCATGCAGTCGCATGTGAGAGGAGCTCTGATACTGATAAAAGACTTCTGAAGGCATCATTTGGTATCGTATTCCCCTTGGGTTTGGTTGGGTCTCAGCAAAGCAGATACCAGGGACTGTAAAGGGGTTAAAGCTTAAAACGGCTCCGGTTCCGTTATTTTAAGAGTTAAAGCTTCCAAAATTGGTGTGCAATATTTTCAAGGCTTTAAGACACTGTGGTGAAAGTTTGGTGAATTTTGAACAATTCCTTCATGTTTTTTCGCAATTGCAGTAATAAAGTGTGTTCAGTTTAAAATTTAAAGTGACAGTAACGGTTTTATTTCAAAACGTTTTTTGTACTTTCTTATCAAGTTTATGCCTGTTTAACATGTCTGAACTACCAGATAGACTGTGTTCTGAATGTGGGGAAGCCAGAATTCCTATTCATTTAAATAAATGTGATTTATGTGATAATGACAATGATGCCCAAGATGATTCCTCAAGTGAGGGGAGTAAGCATGGTACTGCATCATTCCCTCCTTCGTCTACACGAGTCTTGCCCACTCAGGAGGCCCCTAGTACATCTAGCGCGCCAATACTCCTTACTATGCAACAATTAACGGCTGTAATGGATAATTCTGTCAAAAACATTTTAGCCAAAATGAACCCTTGTCAGCGTAAGCGTGGATGCTCTGTTTTAGTTACTGAAGAGCATGACGACGCTGATATTAATATCTCTGAAGGGCCCCTAACCCAATCTGAGGGAGCCAGGGAGGTTTTGTCTGAGGGAGAAATTACTGATTTAGGGAACATTTCTCAGCAGGCTGAATCTGATGTGATTACTTTTAAATTTAAATTGGAACATCTCCGCATTTTGCTTAAGGAGGTATTATCCACTCTGGATGATTGTGAAAATTTGGTCATCCCAGAGAAACTATGTAAAATGGACAAGTTCCTAGAGGTGCCGGGGCTCCCAGAAGCTTTTCCTATACCCAAGCGGGTGGCGGACATTGTTAATAAAGAATGGGAAAGGCCCGGTATTCCTTTCGTCCCTCCCCCCATATTTAAAAAATTGTTTCCTATGGTCGACCCCAGAAAGGACTTATGGCAGTCAGTCCCCAAGGTCGAGGGAGCGGTTTCTACTTTAAACAAACGCACCACTATTCCCATAGAGGATAGTTGTGCTTTCAAAGATCCTATGGATAAAAAATTAGAAGGTTTGCTTAAAAAGATGTTTGTTCAGCAGGGTTACCTTCTACAACCCATTTCATGCATTGTCCCTGTCACTACAGCCGCATATTTCTGGTTTGATGAACTGATTAAGGTGCTCGATAGTGACTCTCCTCCTTATGAGGAGATTATGGACAGAGTCAATGCTCTCAAATTGGCTAATTCTTTCACTCTAGACGCCTCTTTGCAATTGGCTAAGTTAGCGGCTAAGAATTCTGGGTTTGCTATTGTGGCGCGCAGAGCGCTTTGGTTGAAATCTTGGTCGGCTGATGCGTCTTCCAAGAACAAGCTACTAAACATTCCTTTCAAGGGGAAAACGCTGTTTGGTCCTGACTTGAAAGAGATTATCTCTGATATCACTGGGGGTAAGGGCCATGCCCTTCCTCAGGATCGGCCTTTCAAGGCAAAAAATAGACCTAATTTTCGTCCCTTTCGTAAAAACGGACCAGCCCAAGGTGCTACGTCCTCTAAGCAAGAGGGTAATACTTCTCAGGCCAAGCCAGCTTGGAGACCAATGCAAGGCTGGAACAAGGGAAAGCAGGCAAAGAAACCTGCCACTGCTACCAAGACAGCATGAAATATCGGCCCCCGATCCGGGACCGGATCTGGTGGGGGGCAGACTCTCTCTCTTCGCTCAGGCTTGGGCAAGAGATGTTCTGGATCCTTGGGCGCTAGAAATAGTCTCCCAGGGTTATCTTCTGGAATTCAAGGGACTTCCCCCAAGGGGAAGGTTCCACAGGTCTCAGTTGTCTTCAGACCACATAAAAAGACAGGCGTTCTTACATTGTGTAGAAGACCTGTTAAAAATGGGGGTGATTCATCCTGTTCCATTGAGAGAACAAGGGATGGGGTTCTACTCCAATCTGTTCATAGTTCCCAAAAAAGAGGGAACGTTCAGACCAATCCTAGATCTCAAGATCTTAAACAAATTTCTCAAGGTCCCATCTTTCAAGATGGAAACCATTCGAACTATCCTTCCTTCCATCCAGGAAGGTCAATTCATGACCACGGTGGATTTAAAGGATGCGTATCTACATATTCCTATCCACAAGGAACATCATCGGTTCCTAAGGTTTGCATTCCTGGACAAACATTACCAGTTCGTGGCGCTTCCTTTCGGATTAGCCACTGCTCCAAGGATTTTCACAAAGGTACTAGGGTCCCTTCTAGCTGTGCTAAGACCAAGGGGCATTGCAGTTGTACCTTACCTGGACGACATTCTGATTCAAGCGTCGTCCCTCCCTCGAGCAAAGGCTCACACGGACATCGTCCTGGCCTTTCTCAGATCGCACGGCTGGAAAGTGAACGTGGAAAAGAGTTCTCTATCCCCGTCAACAAGGGTTCCCTTCTTGGGAACAATTATAGACTCCTCAGAAATGAGGATTTTTCTAACAGAGGCCAGAAAGACAAAGCTTCTGGACTCTTGTCGAATACTTCATTCCGTTCCTCTTCCTTCCGTAGCTCAGTGCATGGAAGTGATCGGGTTGATGGTAGCGACAATGGACATAGTTCCTTTTGCGCGCATTCATCTAAGACCATTACAACTGTGCATGCTCAGTCAGTGGAATGGGGACTATACAGACTTGTCTCCAAAGATACAAGTAAATCAGAGGACCAGAGACTCACTCCGTTGGTGGCTGTCCCTGGACAACCTGTCACGAGGGATGACATTCCACAGACCAGAGTGGGTCATTGTCACGACCGACGCCAGTCTGATGGGCTGGGGCGCGGTCTGGGGATCCCTGAAAGCTCAGGGTCTTTGGTCTCGGGAAGAATCTCTTCTACCGATAAATATTCTGGAACTGAGAGCGATATTCAATGCTCTCAAGGCTTGGCCTCAGCTAGCGAGGACCAAGTTCATACGGTTTCAATCAGACAACATGACGACTGTTGCGTACATCAACCATCAGGGGGGAACAAGGAGTTCCCTAGCGATGGAAGAAGTGACCAAGATTATTCTATGGGCGGAGTCTCACTCCTGCCACCTGTCTGCTATCCACATCCCGGGAGTGGAAAATTGGGAAGCGGATTTTCTGAGTCGTCAGACATTGCATCCGGGGGAGTGGGAACTCCATCCGGAAATCTTTGCCCAAGTCACTCAACTTTGGGGCATTCCAGACATGGATCTGATGGCCTCTCGTCAGAACTTCAAAGTTCCTTGCTACGGGTCCAGATCCAGGGATCCCAAGGCGGCTCTAGTGGATGCACTAGTAGCACCTTGGACCTTCAAACTAGCTTATGTGTTCCCGCCGTTTCCTCTCATCCCCAGGCTGGTAGCCAGGATCAATCAGGAGAGGGCGTCGGTGATCTTGATAGCTCCTGCGTGGCCACGCAGGACTTGGTATGCAGATCTGGTGAATATGTCATCGGCTCCACCTTGGAAGCTACCTTTGAGACGAGACCTTCTTGTTCAGGGTCCGTTCGAACATCCGAATCTGGTTTCACTCCAGCTGACTGCTTGGAGATTGAACGCTTGATTTTATCGAAGCGAGGTTTCTCAGATTCTGTTATCGATACTCTTGTTCAGGCCAGAAAGCCTGTAACTAGAAAGATTTACCACAAAATTTGGAAAAAATATATCTGTTGGTGTGAATCTAAAGGATTCCCTTGGGACTAGGTTAAGATTCCTAGGATTCTATCCTTCCTTCAAGAAGGATTGGAAAAAGGATTATCGGCAAGTTCCCTGAAGGGACAGATTTCTGCCTTGTCGGTGTTACTTCACAAAAAACTGGCAGCTGTGCCAGATGTTCAAGCCTTTGTTCAGGCTCTGGTTAGAATCAAGCCTGTTTACAAACCTTTGACTCCTCCTTGGAGTCTCAATCTAGTTCTTTCAGTTCTTCAGGGGGTTCCGTTTGAACCCTTACATTCCGTTGATATTAAGTTATTATCTTGGAAAGTTTTGTTTTTAGTTGCAATTTCTTCTGCTAGAAGAGTTTCAGAATTATCTGCTCTGCAGTGTTCTCCTCCTTATCTGGTGTTCCATGCAGATAAGGTGGTTTTACGTACTAAACCTGGTTTTCTTCCAAAAGTTGTTTCTAACAAAAACATTAACCAGGAGATTATCGTACCTTCTCTGTGTCCGAAACCAGTTTCAAAGAAGGAACGCTTGTTGCACAATTTGGATGTTGTTCGCGCTCTAAAATTCTATTTAGATGCTACAAAGGATTTTAGACAAACATCTTCCCTGTTTGTTGTTTATTCAGGTAAAAGGAGAGGTCAAAAAGCAACTTCTACCTCTCTCTCTTTTTGGATTAAAAGCATCATCAGATTGGCTTACGAGACTGCCGGACGGCAGCCTCCCGAAAGAATCACGGCTCATTCCACTAGGGCTGTGGCTTCCACATGGGCCTTCAAGAACGAGGCTTCTGTTGATCAGATATGTAGGGCAGCGACTTGGTCTTCACTGCACACTTTTACCAAATTTTACAAGTTTGATACTTTTGCTTCTTCTGAGGCTATTTTTGGGAGAAAGGTTTTGCAAGCCGTGGTGCCTTCCATTTAGGTGACCTGATTTGCTCCCTCCCTTCATCCGTGTCCTAAAGCTTTGGTATTGGTTCCCACAAGTAAGGATGACGCCGTGGACCGGACACACCTATGTTGGAGAAAACAGAATTTATGTTTACCTGATAAATTTCTTTCTCCAACGGTGTGTCCGGTCCACGGCCCGCCCTGGTTTTTTAATCAGGTCTGATAATTTATTTTCTTTAACTACAGTCACCACGGTACCATATGGTTTCTCCTATGCTATTATTCCTCCTTAACGTCGGTCGAATGACTGGGGTAGGCGGAGCCTAGGAGGGATCATGTGACCAGCTTTGCTGGGCTCTTTGCCATTTCCTGTTGGGGAAGAGAATATCCCACAAGTAAGGATGACGCCGTGGACCGGACACACCGTTGGAGAAAGAAATTTATCAGGTAAACATAAATTCTGTTTTTTTTTAGTACTGGCAGACTTTCTGCCAGTACTTAACATGGCGGGGACAATTGTGGGGTGGGGGAGGGAAGAGAGCTGTTTGGGAGGGATCAGGGGGTGTAATGTGTCAGGTGGGAGGCTGATCTTTGCACTAAAGCTAAAATTAACCCTGCAAGCTCCCTACATGCTACCTAATTAACCCCTTCACTGCTAGCCATAATACACGTGTGATGCGCAGCGGCATTTAGCGGCCTTCTAATTACCAAAAAGCAACGCCAAAGCCATGTATGTCTGCTATTTCTCAACAAATGGGATCCCAGAGAAGCATTTACAACCATTTGTGCCATAATTGCACAAGCTGTTTGTAAATGATTTCAGTGAGAAACCTAAAATTGTGAAAAATTTTACTTTTTTTTTTATTTAATCGCATTTGGCGTTGAAATGGTGGCATGAAATATACCAAAATGGGCCTAGATCAATACTTAGGGTTGTCTACTACACTACAATAAAGCTAAAATTAACCCTACATGCTCCCTAATTAACCCCTTCATTGCTGGGCATAATACACGTGTGGTGCGCAGTGGCATTTAGCGGCCTTCTAATTATACAAATGGGAGGCTGATCTTTGCACTAAAGCTAAAATTAACCATTTGTGCCATAATTGCACGAGCTGTTTGTAAATAAATTCAGTGAGAAACCTAAAGTTTGTAACAAAATGTGTGGCATGAAATATACCAAAATGGGCCTAGATCAATACTTTGGGATGTCTTCTAAAATAAAATATATACATGTCAAGGGATATTCAGGGATTCCTGGAAGATATCAGTGTTCTAATGTAACTAGCGCTAAGTTTGAAAAAAAGTGGTTTGGAAATAGCAAAGTGCTTCTTGTATTTATTGCCCTATAACTTGCAAAAAAAGCAAAGAACATGTAAACATTGGATATTTCTAAACTCAGGACAAAATTTGGAAACTATTTAGCATGAGTGTTTTTTGGGGGTCAAAGTTAGAAAAAGTGTGTTTTTTTTTTTTTTCCATTTTTTTCCTCATATTTTATATTTTTTTTATAGTAAATTATAAGATATGATGAAAATAATGGTATCTTTAGAAAGTCCATTTAATGGCGAGAAAAACGGTATATAATATGTGTGGGTACAGTAAATGAGTAAGAGTAAAATTACAGCTAAACACAAACACTGCAGAAATGTAAAAATAGCCTTGGTCCCAAACGGTCAGAAAATGGAAAAGTGCTGTGGTCATTAAGGGGTTAAGGGCCATAGGTTACTTATTTACATTGCAAGTCAAAGGAAAAATGGTTGTAACCAATTTACTTGTCCACTAGACATGTGCATTCATCTATTTTGGGACAGTCCAAATGCCAAAGACGGTAGCCGCCAGCCAGATTTCTTCTAGTGAAAGTGCAGAACACTAATAGCTGGATTTGCACTAGAGTAACGGCTGATCAAGCACATAAGATTACTTATTGCATTAGTTGAGCTATTCCCCAATTATTTGATTGGAAAAGGAATTAAAAAACAACTTTTCAACATCAGCCTTGTAAACAATTGTCTCTCTTCACCTTCCCATTTTGACTTCGCTGCTTTCATATACAAACAAGGACATAATTTTCAAAGTGGACTGCTTTGACGGACTGTAATTGCAAATTGGCGTGAGCTGTTTTAGACATTCACCTTGTTATAAGCCTGCAGGGAAATAGAACCAGCAACAGTAGCTAAGTGTGACTTGTCTTTATTATTGGTAGGAAAGCACTAAAGTCATTAAACTAATTTAAAATGTCTGCCTCCGGGGGCTTCTGGGTGGCAACCATCTTAGGAAGATGCAACAAAAGACTGTCTGAGGATTTAATGGGACCTTTAAACACCTTGTAATTACAATTATTGTCTATTTTGTGATAAATTGACAAATTAGGTGAGTGTGAGATTTTGGTTACACCAGATGTTTTTTCAAACTCCACTGCCTTAAAGTGAGTGTCATCTTTCATGATAAAGTGCCCGTTTTTTTTAAAAAAAACTATTAAAATCAGGGGCACTTTCATTCATGAAAGTTTACATTGCACCGGATTTTACAAATACTTACCTTCTCCTGAAACGCCAAATCGCTGATCTCCCCGCACAGCAATGACGAAACCAGCTCTCTCTAATCACGGCTTCCCCCCAGGAGCGTTCATCTGGTGAGACCACACCGTGATAAGAGGAAGCTGGTTTCGTCATTGCTTAGCGGGGGGATTGGCGATTTGGCGTTTCAGGAGAAGAAGGTAAGTATTTGTAAAATCCGGTGCAAAGTAAACTTTCATGAATGAAAGTGCCCCTGTTTTTAATAGGTTTTATCATGAAAGTTGGAGTTCACTTTAAAGGACCACTAATCTCATGATTCACAAAGAGAACGCATTTTAAACAGCTTTCTAATAAACTTCAATTGTCTAAGTGGGCCCAGTCTTTTTATATGCGCACAGTGTCTAAATGTAGCCACCAATCAGCAAGCGCTACCCAGGTTCTGAACCAAAAATGGGCCGGCTCCTAACCTTACAGTTTTGGTTTTTCAAATAAAGATACCAAGAGAATAAAGAAATTGATAATGGGAGTAAATTAGAAAGTTTCTTAAAATTGCATGCTCTATCTGAATTTTGAAAGTTTATTTTTGACTACACTATCCCTTTTAATATCCCTTTTTAATGCAATCTTCAGCAATCTGCTCAGTTAGTTTCAATCTCTACTGGTAGAAATTTTGTGACAGGTCGGAGTATATGGATTTAATTTTTTTTTCTTTCTTATTTTTTAAATTACAATTGTAGCTGTCCTTGTCCTCCTTTTGGTTGAGGCCCTTCTATATTAATCCCCATACTGCCATATTTAAACGGACGCTGAAGTCAAAATGGTTTTTATTCAATTTTAGACCAATTTCTTAGCATCTAGTCATAAATCTGTTCACTATCATCTGTCTCTTTTTATACATGGTCTATAGGTATATATGAGATGCATTGAGGCTAATAAAGCGGATTGTAAAACTATGTACAGGCTAGTTTTTCTTTTCGATAAATCCAAAAAGATTCACTTTTGAGTCATTTACAACTTGCACTCGTATACTTCAGCCATCCAAGGACTTTCATGCTTTTTAAAATCTAATGAAACGGAATAAGCACCCTACAATTCATGCATAGGGATGCATACTGCACTCAAATAGGAAATGCAGAGCTAAAAGCGCAAATCTAGCTACAGCTTATATATATATATATATATATATATTTGCTTGTATCTTTCTTTGTAAACCATATATATAATGCAGGATACAGAGATGGTGCACTGATAGAAAGGAAAGTTACTTAGAAAGTGCTGTCAGCACAATGAAGGGTTCCAGGCAGCAGGGTATAAAATGAAAACGAACTTTATTCCAAAGGTTTAAAAGGACAAAACCAGGATGTCCTATACAGAGCCAGCAGTGACTCTAGCAATCAGGCAAGTGAGCAGATCCCCATGCAGACATGTTTCGTGCACTTGTTCACTGCTTACCTGGGGATCAACCCATCCGCCCCTTTAAGGCTGAGCTAAATCATGACATCACAATAGTTAAGTACCTGATTGGATACCTATATCCACAGGACAGGCAAACAAGTTTCTCAACATTTCAGAAGATACATATTAGCAGTGGATAAAATCCTATAGTCATTTAAGTATTTATCCTCTCCCTGTTTTTCTAAGGAAAACATTTATAGGTTAATAAAACCATAACATTTCTAAGGAAAACCTTTATAGGTTAATAAAACCATAACATTTCTACATAGTGTAAATTATTTACAGATAAAACATTGAAAGAGCGCAGCTTATTATACAGTCACTACAAAAGAAACAAGATAGATTTAAAGTGAAAACAAAATATAAGTGCTGCATCTTAATGTCAATTTAATTTGTGGTGTTTAAGTTTTTGTTTTGGAAGACACTACTCTCAATGGCCTATGCTCATGTTATAGACTTAAGTAAACACATCTAGATCACGTCTGATGTTTAACCCCTCAGGCTCGCTAGTTTATAATCTAAACATCCAGAAAATCTCCTTTTTGTTCAACAGTGTTTCCCTATTACCTCCTCTCTTCCATCTAGTGACATGGTCAATTGCCTGTATTTTAAGAGAAGAAACATCTGAATTGTGTTTTGTTTTAAAGTGTCTTGACACAGGTGTGTCGCTATCTTCATCTTCAATAGACCTAAGATGTTGCAAAAACCTATCTTTTAGGGACCTTTTGGTCTTCCCTGTGTATTGAATTTTACAAAGAACACAAGTAAGAAGATAGACGACATGTGTTGTAGCACAGTTAATAAAAAATCTAATATCATACTCCATATTAGTTGTACTGGATACAAATTTGTCGCCTTCATGTACAAAACTACATGTTTTGCATATGGGACGACGACATTTGAAGCATCCCTTCTTCTGTTTCATCCAACATTTGTTTTTTGTTGGTTTTATATCTGAGGGCGACAAATAATTAGCTAAAGTTTTTGCTCTCTTTGGAACGAACTCACATCCTGAGTCTAGAATTTCTTTAATAATTGGATCAGAGTACAAAGTGGGAAAAGATTCTTTGATTATACTACATATTTATTTTATTTTAGCGGTTTGTCCGCTGCCCATATCTCTGCAGCAACTAGTAATCTGTGTCTGTTCAGTAATTCTGTGAGGAGTATCTTATTTTTAGTGTTAAAGGGACAGTCAACTCCAAAATTGTATTGTTTAGGAAGATATATAATCCCTTTTATTACCCATTCCCCAGTTTTGCATAATCAACATGGTTATATTAAAGGGATATAATACTCATATGCTAAATCACTTGAAACTGATGCAGTATAACTGTAAAAAGTTGACAGGAAAATATCACCTGAGAATCTCTCTCTGTAAAAAAGGAAGATATTTTACCTCCCAATTTTCTCAGCTCAGCAGAGTAAGTTTTGTGTAAAAAGCTATACTTCAGCTGCTGCTTAGCTGCCGGTAAAATAAAATAAAAAATTGAAGAAATGAAAAGCAGCCAATCAGCATCAACAGTGCTGAGGTCATGAACTCTCTTACTCATGAGATTTATTTCCCAATTATTTTTTGAGGTTGTTTATAAATATATACAGTGTATGTAGAATTGCCAAAACTTGAGTAGTACAAACGTTGGGATACAATAAACGGTAATAGAACAGTGTACAGTCAGGTAAATATAGATACAAAATGAAATAGGCAGAGATATCAGTAACCTCATTTCTTTCATGTAATTGGCAAGAGTCCATGAGCTAGTGACGTATGGGATATATAATCCTACCAGGAGGGGCAAAGTTTCCCAAACCTAAAATGCCTATAAATAAACCCCTCACCACTCCCACAATTCAGTTTTTACAAACTTTGCCTCCTATGGAGGTGGTGAAGTAAGTTTGTGCTAAGATTTCTACGTTGATATGCGCTTCTCAGCATTTTGAAGCCCGATTCCTCAGAGTACAGTGAATGTCAGAGGGATGTGAAGGGAGTATCACCTATTGATTGCAATGGTTTTCCTCACGGGGATCTATTTCATAGGTTCTCTGTTATTGGTCGTAGAGATTCATCTCCTACCTCCCTTTTCAGATCGACGATATACTCTCATATTCCATTACCTCTACTGATAACCGTTTTAGTACTGGTTTGGCTATCTGCTGTATGTGGATTGGTGTCTTCAGGCAAGTATGTTTTCATTACTTAAGACACTCAGCTATGGTTTGGCACTTTATGTATTTATATAAAGTTCTAAATATATGTGTTGTACTTATATTTGCCATGATTCAGGTTTCAGTATATTTCCTTTTGCAGACTATCCGTTTCATATCTAAGAAATGCATTTTTTTTAGAAATCTTTCCTGGGGTGTAGTCTTTTTTTCAATTGACTGTCATTTTTCAAATTCGCGGGCAGAATTAGGCTTGCGAGGGCGCAAAATGCTAAAGTTTATTCAGTCATTCTGGGCGCGAGATTTTTTTGGCGCAAAGTTAAGTTTGTTGACGCAATTCTTAATTTCCGGCGTCTTAGTTGACGCAGAGTCCTTTCACAAGGTTGCGTCATCTATGACGCAAGTGTCGTTTCCAGATGTTTTTGGCGCCAAAAATATTTTTCTATTTGTTGTGAGTCATACTTAGCGCCAGATTTTTTCATTATTTTAGACCCCATTCCGTTTTGCCTCTTGCTTTTGTCTATGTCAGAGGGCTATTCTGTTTGCATTTTCTTCTGTTATGTGCGATCAGTCCACGGGTCATCATTACTTCTGGGATATAACTCCTCCCCAACAGGAAATGCAAGAGGATTCACCCAGCAGAGCTGATATAGCTCCTCCCCTCTACGTCAGTCCCAGTCATTCTCTTGCACCCAACGACTAGATAGGATGTGTGAGAGGACTATGGTGATTATACTTAGTTTTTATGACTTCAATCAAAAGTTTGTTATTTTACAATAGCACCGGAGCGTGTTATTACTTCTCTGGCAGAGTTTGAAGAAGAATCTACCAGAGTTTTCTACTATGATTTTAACCGGAGTAGTTAAGATCATATTGCTGTTCTCGGCCATCTGAGGGAGGTAAAGACTTCAGATCAGGGGACAGCGGGCAGATGAATCTGCATTGAGGTATGTAGCAGTTTTTATTTTCTGAATGGAATTGATGAAAAAATCCTGCTATACCATTATAATGACATGTATGTATACACTTCAGTATTCTGGGAATGGTTTTTCACCGGAACTACTCTGTTAAAGGTTACTAATCCTTTTAATAAATATTGTCATGTTAAACGTTTTTGCTGGAATGTAGAATCGTTTACATTGCTGAGGTACTGAGTAAATAAATGTTTTGGGCATTATTTTCCACTTGGCAATTGTCTGCTTTAAATTGTGACAGTTTCGTTTCTCCTCACTGTTGTGTGTGAGAGGGAGGGGCCGTTTTTGGCGCTCTTTTGCTACGCATCAAAAAAAGAAAAAAAAATTCCAGTCAGCTACTATTATATTTCCTGCATGATCCGGTTCACTGACAGATCTCAGGGGTCTTCAAACTTCTTTGAAGGGAGGTACATTCTCTCAGCAGAGCTGTGAGAATTTTTATTGACTGTGAATAAAAACGTTACTCTGTAATTTTTTATGTCAAAATTAGTTATTTACTAATGGGAACAAACCTTTGCTAAAAGTTGTGTTATTTTAAACTTGATGCTTTAACTGTTTTTTCAGTTCATTATCTCAACTGTCATTTAATCGTTTAAGTACCTCTTTGAGGCACAGTACGTTTTTGCTAAAAAAGATTATAACCAGGTTGCAAGTTATTGCTAGTGTGTTAAACATGTCTGACTCAGAGGAAAATATCTGTGTCATTTGTTCCTATGCCAAGGTGGAGCCCAATAGAAATTTATGTACTAACTGTATTGATGCTACTTTAAATAAAAGTCAATCTGTACAATGTGAACAAATTTCACCAAACTGCGAGGGGAGAGTTATGCCGACTAACTCGCCTCACGCGGCAGTACCTGCATCTCCCGCCCGGGAGGTGCGTGATATTATGGCGCCTAATACATCTGGGCGGCCATTACAGATAACATTACATGATATGGCTACTGTTATGACTGAAGTTTTGTCTAAATTACCAGAACTAAGAGGCAAGCGTGATCACTCTGGGGTGAGAACAGAGTGCGCTGACAATACTAGGGCCATGTCTGATACTGCGTCACAGCTTGCAGAGCATGAGGACGGAGAGCTTCATTCTGTGGGTGACGGTTCTGATCCAAACAGATTGGATTCAGATATTTCAAATTTTAAATTTAAATTGGAGAACCTCCGTGCATTACTAGGGGAGGTCTTAGCAGCTCTCAATGATTGTAACACCATTGCAATACCAGAGAAACTGTGTAGGTTGGATAAATACTTTGCAGTACTGACGTTTTTCCTATACCTAAGAGATTAACTGAAATTGTTACTAAGGAGTGGGATAGACCCGGTGTGCCGTTCTCACCCCCTCCAATATTTAGAAAGATGTTTCCAATAGACGCCACTACTCGGGACTTATGGCAAACGGTCCCTAAGGTGGAGGGAGCAGTTTCTACTTTAGCTAAGCGTACCACTATCCCGGTGGAGGATAGCTGTGCTTTTTCAGATCCAATGGATAAAAAATTAGAGGGTTACCTTAAGAAAATGTTTGTTCAACAAGGTTTTATATTACAACCCCTTGCATGTATCGCGCCGATTACGGCTGCGGCAGCATTTTGGATTGAGTCTCTGGAAGAGAACCTTAGTTCATCTACGCTAGACGATATTATGGACAGGCTTAGAGTCCTTAAACTAGCCAATTCATTCATTTCGGAGGCCGTAGTACATTTAACCAAACTTACGGCTAAGAACTCTGGATTCGCCATACAGGCACGTAGAGCACTGTGGCTAAAATCCTGGTCAGCTGATGTTACTTCTAAGTCCAAATTACTTAATATACCTTTCAAGGGGCAGTCTTTATTTGGGCCCGGTTTGAAAGAAATTATCGCTGACATTACAGGAGGTAAGGGCCACGCCCTACCTCAAGACAAAGCCAAAGCTAAGGCTAGACAGTCTAATTTTCGTCCCTTTCGGAATTTCAAAACTGGAGCAGCGTCAACCTCCACTGCACCAAAACAGGAAGGAGCTGTTGCTCGTTACAGGCAAGGCTGGAAACCTAACCAGTCCTGGAATAAGGGCAAACAGGCCAGGAAACCTGCTGCTGCCCCAAAAACAGCATGAACCGAGAGCCCCCGATCCGGGACCGGATCTAGTGGGGGGCAGACTTTCTCTCTTCGCTCAAGCCTGGGCAAGAGATGTTCAGGATCCCTGGGCGCTGGAGATCATATCTCAGGGATACCTTCTAGACTTCAAATTATCTCCCCCAAAAGGGAGATTTCATCTGTCAAGGTTGTCAACAAACCAGATAAAGAAAGAAGCGTTTCTACGCTGTGTACAAGATCTGTTATTAATGGGAGTGATCCATCCAGTTCCGCGGTCGGAACAAGGACAAGGGTTCTACTCAAACCTGTTTGTGGTTCCCAAAAAAGAGGGAACTTTCAGGCCAATCTTAGATTTAAAGATTCTAAACAAATTCCTAAGAGTTCCATCGTTCAAAATGGAAACTATTCGGACAATCTTACCTATGATCCAAAAGGGTCAGTACATGACCACAGTGGATTTAAAAGATGCTTACCTTCACATACCGATTCACAAAGATCATCAACGGTATCTACGGTTTGCCTTCCTAGACAGGCACTACCAGTTTGTAGCTCTTCCATTCGGATTGGCTACGGCCCCAAGAATCTTCACAAAGGTTCTGGGTGCCCTTCTGGCGGTACTAAGACCGCGAGGGATTTCGGTAGCTCCGTACCTAGACGACATTCTAATACAAGCTTCAAGCTTTCAAACTGCCAAGTCTCATACAGAGTTAGTTCTGGCATTTCTAAGGTCGCATGGATGGAAAGTGAACGAAAAGAAAAGTTCTCTTTTTCCTCTCACAAGAGTTCCATTCTTGGGGACTCTTATAGATTCTGTAGAAATGAAGATTTACCTGACAGAAGACAGGTTAACAAGGCTTCAGGATGCATGCCGTGTCCTTCATTCCATTCAACACCCGTCAGTGGCTCAATGCATGGAGGTGATCGGCTTAATGGTAGCGGCAATGGACATAGTACCTTTTGCACGCCTACACCTCAGACCGCTGCAATTGTGCATGCTAAGTCAGTGGAATGGGGATTACTCAGATTTGTCCCCTACCCTGAATCTGAATCAAGAGACCAGAAATTCTCTTCTATGGTGGCTTTATCGACCACACCTGTCCAGGGGGATGCCATTCAGCAGGCCAGACTGGACAATCGTAACAACAGACGCCAGCCTGCTAGGTTGGGGCGCTGTCTGGAATTCTCTGAAGACTCAGGGATTATGGAATCAGGAGGAGAGTCTCCTTCCAATAAACATTCTGGAATTGAGGGCAGTTCTCAATGCCCTTCTAGCTTGGCCCCAATTAACAACTCAGGGGTTCATCAGGTTTCAGTCGGACAATATCACGACTGTAGCTTACATCAACCATCAGGGAGGGACAAGAAGCTCCCTAGCAATGATGGAAGTATCAAAGATAATTCGCTGGGCAGAGTCTCACTCTTGCCATCTGTCAGCAATCCACATCCCGGGAGTGGAGAACTGGGAGGCGGATTTCTTGAGTCGCCAGACTTTTCATCCGGGAGAGTGGGAACTTCATCCGGAAATTTTTGCCCAAATACTTCGACGTTGGGGCAAACCAGAGATAGATCTCATGGCGTCTCGCCAGAACGCCAAACTTCCTCACTACGGGTCCAGATCCAGGGATCCGGGAGCGGTTCTGATAGATGCTTTGACAGCACCTTGGAACTTCGGGATGGCTTATGTGTTTCCACCCTTCCCGCTGCTTCCTCGATTGATTGCGAAAATCAAACAAGAGAGAGCATCTGTGATTCTAATAGCGCCTGCATGGCCACGCAGGACTTGGTATGCAGATCTAGTGGACATGTCATCCTGTCCACCTTGGTCTCTACCTCTAAGACAGGACCTTCTGATACAGGGTCCATTCAAACATCAAAATCTAACTTCTCTGAAACTGACTGCTTGGAAATTGAACGCTTGATTTTATCAAAGCGTGGTTTTTCTGAGTCGGTTATTGATACCCTGATTCAGGCTAGGAAGCCTGTTACCAGAAAGATTTACCATAAAATATGGCGCAAATACCTATACTGGTGCGAATCCAAACGTTACTCCTGGAGTAAGGTTAGGATCCCTAGGATATTGTCTTTTCTACAAGAAGGTTTAGAAAAGGGTTTATCGGCTAGTTCATTAAAGGGACAGATTTCAGCTCTGTCCATCTTGTTACACAGGCGTCTGTCAGAAAATCCAGACGTCCAGGCTTTTTGTCAAGCTTTAGCTAGGATCAAGCCTGTGTTTAAAGCCGTTGCTCCGCCATGGAGTTTAAACTTAGTTCTTAACGTTTTACAAGGTGTTCCATTTGAACCCCTTCATTCCATTGATATAAAATTTTTATCTTGGAAAGTTCTGTTTTTAATGGCTATTTCCTCGGCTCGAAGAGTCTCTGAGTTATCAGCATTACATTGTGATTCTCCTTATCTGATTTTTCACACAGATAAGGTAGTTCTGCGTACTAAACCTGGGTTCTTACCTAAGGTAGTTACTAACAGGAATATCAATCAAGAGATTGTTGTTCCATCCTTGTGTCCAAATCCTTCTTCAAAGAAGGAACGTCTTCTACACAATCTGGATGTAGTTCGTGCCCTCAAGTTCTACTTGCAGGCAACTAAAAATTTTCGCCAAACTTCTTCCCTGTTTGTCGTTTATTCTGGACAGAGGAGAGGTCAAAAAGCTTCTGCTACCTCTCTCTCTTTTTGGCTTCGTAGCATAATACGTTTAGCCTATGAGACTGCTGGACAGCAGCCTCCTGAAAGAATTACAGCTCATTCCACTAGAGCTGTGGCTTCCACTTGGGCCTTTAAGAATGAGGCCTCTGTTGAACAGATTTGCAAGGCTGCAACTTGGTCTTCGCTTCATACTTTTTCCAAATTTTACAAATTTGACACTTTTGCTTCTTCGGAGGCTATTTTTGGGAGAAAGGTTCTTCAGGCAGTGGTTCCTTCTGTATAATGAGCCTGCCTATCCCTCCCGTCATCCGTGTACTTTTGCTTTGGTATTGGTATCCCAGAAGTAATGATGACCCGTGGACTGATCGCACATAACAGAAGAAAACATAATTTATGCTTACCTGATAAATTCCTTTCTTCTGTTGTGCGATCAGTCCACGGCCCGCCCTGTTTTTTAAGGCAGGTAAATATCTTTTAAATTATACTCCAGTCACCACTTCACCCTTGGTTACTCCTTTCTCGTTGATTCTTGGTCGAATGACTGGGACTGACGTAGAGGGGAGGAGCTATATCAGCTCTGCTGGGTGAATCCTCTTGCATTTCCTGTTGGGGAGGAGTTATATCCCAGAAGTAATGATGACCCGTGGACTGATCGCACAACAGAAGAAAGGAATTTATCAGGTAAGCATAAATTATGTTTTTTTCCCATTCCTGAATCTGCCATATAAGGAAATTGATAAGTTTGCTTTATATGTCTCAATCTGATCCTGTCTCAGAATTCACTGTTGGATCCCTGCTGCCTGATAACAGCTCTACCAAAGCTAAGTGCATTTGTTGTAAACTTGTGGCGATTATACCTCCAGCTGTGGTTTGTAATAGTTGTCATGATAAACTTTTACATGCAGAAAATGTATCCATCAGTAGTAGTTCATTACCTGTTGCTGTTCCCTCAACATCTAATGCACAAGATATACCTGGAAATTTAAAAGTATTTCTAATTCTATTCAGGAGGCTTTGTCTGTCATTCTGCCTTCTAATAAGCATAAAAGGTCTTTTAAAACTTCTCATAAGGTTGATGAAATTTCAAATGACCAGCAACATACTGAGTTATCCTTCTCTGATGAGGATCTATCTGATTCAGATATTGACACTGATAAATCCTCTTATTTATTTAAATTGGAGTATATTTGTTCTTTGTTAAAAGAAGTGTTGATTTCATTGGATATGGAGGAAACTAGTCCTCTTGATATTAAAACTAGTAAACGTTTAAATTCTGTTTATAAACCTGGTGTGGTTTTCCAGAGGTTTTTCCAGTTCCTGATGCTATTTCTGATATGATTTCTAAGGAATGGAATAAGCCTGGTACTACTTTTATTCCTTCTTCAAGGTTTAAAAAATTGTTTCCTTTGTCAGAAGTTAGATTGGAGTTTTGGGAAAAGATCCCCAAAGTTGATGGGGCTATTTCTACTCTTGCTAAACGTACTACTATTCCTACAGAATATAGAACTTCTTTTAAAGATCCTTTAGGTAGGAAACTTGAATCTTATCTAAGGAAAGCTTATTTATATTCAGGTCATCTTCTTAGGCCTGCAATTTCTTTGGCTGATGTTGCAGCTGCTTCAATTTTTTGGTTGGATACTTTAGCGCAACAAGTATCGGATCATGATTTGTCTAGCATTGTTAAGTTGATTCAACATGCTAATTTTGTTTGTGATGCCATTTTTGATATCAAAATTGATGTTAAATCTATGTCTTTAGCTATTTTAGCTAGAAGAGCTTTGTGGCTTAAATCTTGGAATGCTGATATGACTTCTAAGTCCAGATTGCTATCTCTTTCTTTCCAAGGTAAAACATTATTTGGTTCTCAGTTGGATTTAATAATTTCAACTGTTACTGGGGGGAAGGGAGTTTTTTTGCCTCAGGATAAAAAACCTAAGGGCAAATCTAAAGCTTTTAACCGTTTTCGTTCCTTTCGACATAAGGAACAGAAACCTAATCCTTCCCCCAAGGAATCTGCTTCCTATTGGAAGCCTTCTTCAAATTGGAATAAATCCAAGCCATTTAAGAGATCAAAACCAGCCCCCAAGTCCGCATGAAGGTGCGGCCCTCATTCCAGCTCAGCTGGTAGGGGGCAGATTGAAACCAATGATTTTGGACCAAATTGATCCAAACATCTTTGAAAATTTTTAGAGTATTGTCTCTCAGGTACAGAATAGGATTCAGAGTAAAACCGCCTGTGAGAAGATTTTTTTTTCTCACGCATTCCGGTAAACCCAGTAAATGCTCAGGCTTTTCTGAAGTAAGTACCAACTTTCAAAATGGTGACTATAAGGATTATTCTGCTTTTTGTTTAGCAAGGGCATTCATTATATGTCCACAATAGACTTTCAGGATGCATATCTTTTTTTCTTTTTTTGAAATAATTTTTATTGAAGGTTTTTTATAATGTGGACATAAAAGAAAAAAATGTGTTATTAAATAGCAATGATTGTCTCAGCAAAAATATGACAAAGAAAAGAAACATAAGTGTCAAACTATAATTGAAAACCTCCTTTTATGTTTTATATCATAATGAAAGTAGCTATTATTCAAGGCCATTGTGTTGAAACACAATCTGAAGGAGCACTTTAGCTACTAAGACAACCCAGTTTATTATGAACTTCTTAAGAACTTATATATCTATTGATATTCCAACACCAGAGAATCAAAATATATAGCTGCGAAATCAGTCTGAAAACTGACCGTTAGTTTAGCTTGTCAAAGAATTAAGTGCTTCTTATCAGTGGGTCTTGATACCAAGAACAAAGTATAGAGCAAGGGGGGAGTTGGGGAAGCATCAGCGGATAAGCACCGCTATAAAGATAATTTTCCTATTTAACAATATCATTAAAATAGCAATGGTCAACAGCGATGGGGGGGGGGGGAGACCATAAAAATGTTAATTAACTGGGTCTATTAGTTATTATAAAATGATACGTGGCGTGCAGCACAAAACTATATGGCAGTTAAGTATGATTTGTAATGGATGTCAGGAAGGGGCGGCTATGGCCCCAATTCAGGTAGAATGAGGTATCACTATTTGAGCTCTATGGTAAAAGGATCTATGGAGTATGTATGCAGTATCTTTCCTCAGGGATGTAGTCACCACTGGACACAGACGGTTAAGGGATGGTGGATATGACCCGCCCACAAATGTAGAGCGGGAAAGGATGAGGGGAGATACCGTCGGTTGAGAAATATTATAGGAGCTGATGGCCCTATAAATCAGAAACCTGGGGATATTATAGTAAATAAAAGTATATGGGGATAATGTTGCTATAGGATGCAATTACCAATGCTTACAATGTAAGCCCAATGGGGTGTTGGCGGGGAGCGAAATAACTTGGAGAGCAAACATAGATAGTAGGTGTAGTAAGCTTGTTTAGTAGAATAGCTCAGGAATGTGAACTGTAAGCCACTCTCTTGTAACGTTGGACTGGAGCACAGGCGGTGGTGTAGCGCTCTACATTAAGAGGGGGAATAGCGTAGGTTGAAGGGTGACTATATAATTCCTTCCCAGGTTCTCCTGAATTTATAACTATAGTTCTTTATCAATCCCTAACATATACATGAGCATATTAACCTTTAACCTTTAGGATAGTGAGTGTTAGCTTGCATTTTTTAATTCTCATAATGTCTATGTAAATACGACAAATTAACAATGTGGGTAACAACTCTTTTCCTATCAATCATATGAAAATCTTCCTACATGACAAAGAAACTAAACATATGAATATCATGTTTACCCAGCATTGCCCAATAAGAAGATTTGTAGCAGCATATTAAAGTAGCCATAAATAATAAGATATAAATCTTGGAGTGAGCTTTACATCCTACATAAGATTACCTCCAGGCATCTATGCTTATCACAGCAACTGTAAACATAATGAATGGGATCAACAAACAATAATGTAAATCTAAATGAAACCTGGGGAGAGAGAGAACAGGATTAGCAAAAATGAACTAAGACCTAGGATTTTTAAGTGTTTAGAATGTTTTTGCCGAGTAATAGGAATTCCTCAAATAGCTTATTTCAGGGCAATATCAGCCCATGGGTGCAATGTTGGCCTAAAGTGCAACAAATAATAGATCTCATATATTTTAAGGCAAATATGTAAGATTTGGCATGTGACAAGTAGATGTAGAGACAATAATGGTAAGAGCAAACAAAGTGCAGGTCTCATTGGTCACTAGTACTCGGGATAAGTGCTAGGTTAGCAATGTAAACTAACCATTTTCTATCGTATGCAAAGCCACTGCATGACATAAAAACTAAACATGTGAACATCATGTTATCCAACAGGATGCATATCTTCATATTCCGATTGTCTCTTCCTTGTACGTGGGGAGAGAGTGTCCGTGGTTTGGGAGTTTCCTTCCGTTTTATTCCTTTTAGTTCCTCAGCGAGCAATCTGCTTGGAGGATTTGGTCTTCTGGGTTCGTACCAGTTGGGACCTCTCAGTGGGGAGACTCCTTTTTTTTTTTTTTTTTTTTTTTTTTTTTTTTTAGGACAGTTACAACTGCTAAACGGGGGGGGGTTCGTGTTTGGTGGTGGATGGAAGCCACGCCGGCTCTTTGCCAGCGACACTCTATGAGCGTACTCTTCTGGTTTGGATGTTTCCTGCAATCATTCCCTGCTCGAATGTTTGTCGGTTGGGGAAGCCAATCAGGCTTTCAAGGCGGTTTTAGCTTCACCGCTTCTGTAGCAGAAGGTGGTTTGAGCCCAGGTGGGGCTCCGGCCTTTACATCCTGAATATGCTAGACATCTAGCATTCCTTAGAGGTTTCTTTTAACCTTCTTCTCTTCGGCTCTTTGTGGTGGATGATTGATCCTAGCAGGAGCAGGCGTCAGTGAGACGCTTTGCTCCGTTTATCTAGAGTTATGTCGCAGTTAAGGGGCTTCACCTCCATGGACCTTGTTACAGGGATCTGCTGGAGCAGGGTTCCTGTGTTCATCACAACCTGGACTCTTAGGCTGACTGCGTGGAATTGAGCGCTTTAGTCTTAGCCAAGAGGTTTTTTTCTGAAAGAATGTTTCTCTTGTTAAGTGTGTTCAGTCCACGGGTCATCCATTACTTATGGGATATATTCTCCTTCCCAACAGGAAGTTGCAAGAGGATCACCCAAGCAGAGCTGCTATATAGCTCCTCCCCTCACATGTCATATCCAGTCATTCTCTTGCAACCCTCAACAAAGAAGAAGGTCGCGAGAGGAGTTGGAGTTTTACTTAATTATTCTTCAATCAAAAGTTTGTTATTTTAAAATGACACCGGAGTGTGCCGTTTTTTTTTTTTGTATCTCAGGCAGTATTTGGAGAAGAATCTGCCTGCGTTTTTCTATGATCTTAGCAGACGTAACTAAGATCCGCTGGCTGTTCTCGACATTCTGAGGAGTAGGGTAACTTCAGAAAGAGGGGAATAGCATGCGGGGTCCCCCGCAAATGAGATATTTGCAGTACATTATTTTCTGGGAATGGAATTGACTAAGAAAATACTGCTGTTACCCATATGATGTAAGTACAGCCTTAAATGCAGTAGTAGCGACTGGTATCAGGCTGATAAATGTATGCGCAGTTGAGTTATTTTCTAGGGACTAGAATTTGACTGAGAAAATACTGTTAATACTGAAATAATGTGGAAGCGACTGGTAGCAGGCTTAGTGATAACTTTACATGACATTGAAAATGTTGTTTTTAAAACGTTTACTGGCATGTTATTCGTTTTGTGAGGTACTTTGGTGATAAATCTTTTGGGCATGATTTTTTTCCACATGGCTAACGTATTTTTCTGCATAGAAACCGTTCTATCAGGTCTCCCACTGTTGTAATATGAGTGGGAGGGACCTTGTTTTAGCGCCTTGTTGCGCAGTTAAAATTCTAGCACAGTCTTTCTGTTTCTTCCTCCTTGATCCAGGACGTCTCTAGAGAGCTCAGGGGTCTGCAAAATTCGTTTTTGAGGGAGGTAATCAGTCACAGCAGATCTGTGACAGTGTGTTTGACTGTGATTAAAGCGTTAAATCTTAATTTGATATCTGTTTTTGGGTATTGAGGGGTTAATCATCCTTTTGCTAATGGGTGCAATCCTCTGCTAATTAATACACTTCTCGTTAAGAATTGTTTGTCTATAACTGAATTAGTTTTCTTTGTAATTCAACTGTGTTTTTAAAAGCGCTGCAGCGTTTTTTATAATTGCTTGTAAACTTATTGAGAGTGATTTCCAAGCTTGCTAGCTTAATTGCTAAGTCTGTTTAGACATGTCTGATACAGAGGAATCTGCTTGTTCATTGTGTTCAAAAGCCGATGTGGAGCCCAATATGTGTACCAATTGTATTGATATTACTTTGAATAAAAGTCAATCTGTACCGATAAAGAAATTATCACCAGACGACGAGGGGGAAGTTATGCCGTCTAACTCTCCTCATGTGTCAGTACCTTCGTCTCCCGCTCGGGAGATGCGTAAGATTGAGGCGCCAAGTACATCAAGGCCCTTACAAATCACTTTACATGATATGGTTAATTTTATGAAAGAAGTATTATACAATATGCCCGAATTAAGAGGCAAGCGCGATAGCTCTGGGTTAAGGACAGAGCGCGCTGATGACACGAGAGCCATGTCTGATACTGCGTCACAATTTGCAGAACATGAGGACGGTGAGCTTCATTCTGTCGGTGACGGTTCTGATCCGGGGAGACCGGATTCAGAAATTTCAAATTTTAAATTTAAGCTTGAGAACCTCCGCGTGTTACTAGGGGAGGTGTTAGCGGCTCTGAATGATTGCGACACGGTGGCAATCCCAGAGAAATTATGTAGGTTGGATAGATACTATGCGGTACCGGTGTGTACTGACGTTTTTCCTATACCAAAAAGGCTTACAGAAATTATTAGTAAGGAGTGGGATAGACCCGGTGTGCCTTTTTTCCCCTCCTCCGATATTTAGAAAAATGTTCCCTATAGACGCCACCACACGAGACTTATGGCAGACGGTCCCTAAGGTGGAGGGAGCAGTTTCTACTTTAGCCAAGCGTACCACTATCCCGGTGGAGGATAGCTGTGCTTTCTCAGATCCAATGGATAAAAAATTAGAGGGTTACCTTAAGAAAATGTTTGTTCAACAAGGTTTTATATTGCAGCCTCTTGCATGCATTGCGCCTGTCACGGCTGCAGCGGCATTCTGGTTTGAGTCTCTGGAAGAGGCGATTCGCACAGCACCATTGGATGAGACTTTGAGCAAAGTTAGAACGCTTAAACTAGCTAATGCGTTTGTTTCAGATGCCGTAGTGCATTTAACCAAACTTACGGCTAAATATTCCGGATTCGCCATACAGGCGCGTAGGGCGCTATGGCTTAAATCCTGGTCAGCAGATGTAACTTCTAAGTCTAAACTACTTAACATTCCCTTCAAAGGGCAGACCTTATTCGGGCCCGGCTTGAAGGAAATTATTGCTGACATTACGGGAGGTAAGGGCCACACCCTTCCTCAGGACAGGGCCAAATCAAAGGCCAAACAGTCTAATTTTCGTGCCTTTCGTAACTTCAAGGCAGGAGCAGCATCAACTTCCTCCGCTCCAAAACAGGAAGGAACTACTGCTCGTTACAGATAGGGTTGGAAAGGCAACCAGTCATGGAACAAGGGCAAGCAGGCCAGAAAGCCTACTTCCGCCCCTAAGACAGCATGAAGACAGGGCCCCCTCTCCGGAGACGGATCTAGTGGGGGGCAGACTTTCTCTCTTCGCCCAGGCTTGGGCAAGAGATGTACAGGATCCCTGGACGTTGGAGATTGTATCTCAGGGATACCTTCTGGATTTCAAAACTTCTCCTCCACAAGGGAGGTTTCATCTGTCAAGGTTATCAACAAACCTAGTAAAGAAAGAGGCATTTCTACAATGTGTACAAGACCTCTTAGTGATGGGAGTGATCCACCCAGTTCCGCGAACGGAACAAGGGCAAGGGTTTTACTCAAATCTGTTTGTGGTTCCCAAAAAAGAGGGAACATTCAGACCAATCTTAGACTTAAAAATCTTAAACAAATTCCTAAGAGTTCCATCGTTCAAGATGGAAACCATTCGGACCATCCTACCCATGATCCAAGAGGGTCAATATATGACCACAGTGGACTTAAAGGATGCCTACCTTCACATACCGATTCACAAAGATCATTATCGGTACCTAAGGTTTGCTTTTCTAGACAGGCATTACCAGTTTGTAGCTCTTCCCTTCGGGTTAGCTACGGCCCCGAGAATTTTTACGAAGGTTCTGGGCTCACTTCTGGCGGTACTAAGACCACGAGGCATAGCGGTGGCTCCGTACCTAGACGACATTCTGATACAAGCGTCAAGTTTTCAAAATGCAAAGTCTCATACAGAGATAGTTCTAGCATTTCTGAGGTCGCATGGGTGGAAAGTGAACGTGGAAAAGAGTTCTGTTACCACTCACAAGGGTTCCTTTTCTAGGGACTCTTTTATAGATTCTGTAGAGATGAAGATTTACCTGACTGAGTCCAGGTTATCAAAGATTCTCAATGCTTGCCGTGTCCTTCACTCCATTCCAAGCCCATCAGTAGCTCAGTGCATGGAAGTAATCGGCTTAATGGTCGCGGCAATGGACATAGTGCCATTTGCGCGCCTGCATCTCAGACCGCTGCAACTCTGCATGCTAAGTCAATGGAACGGGGATTACTCAGATCTGTCCCCTTTGCTAAATCTGGACCAGGAGACCAGAGATTCTCTTCTCTGGTGGTTGTCTCGGGTTCATCTGTCCAAAGGAATGACCTTTGCAGACCAGATTGGACGATTGTAACAACAGATGCCAGCCTACTAGGCTGGGGAGCAGTCTGGAATTCCCTGAAAGCTCAGGGATCGTGGACTCAGGAGGAGAAACTCCTCCCAATAAACATTCTAGAATTAAGAGCAATATTCAATGCTCTTCTAGCTTGGCCTCAGTTAGCAACACTAAGGTTCATCAGATTTCAGTCGGACAACATCACGACTGTGGCTTACATCAATCATCAAGGGGGAACCAGGAGTTCCCTAGCGATGTTGGAAGTCTCTAAGATAATTCGCTGGGCAGAGTCTCACTCTTGCCACCTGTCAGCGATCTACATCCCAGGCGTGGAGAACTGGGAGGCGGATTTTCTAAGTCGCCAGACTTTTCATCCGGGGGAGTGGGAACTTCACCCGGAGGTATTTGCTCAACTGATTCATTGTTGGGGCAAACCGGATCTGGATCTCATGGCATCTCGCCAGAACGCCAAGCTTCCTTGTTACGGATCCGGGTCCAG